>NC_069509.1:56009053-56119053 GCF_027579735.1 Bombina bombina
ACATTTCTTGCCAACCTGGAATTGGTAGTGCTGGAAGATTACGGGAGAGACACGAGAATTTCAACATCTTCGTGACACAGATAAGAAGGATACCGGTTTGAGCTGATAAGTTTATGGTGTATTTGTTACACTTATGCTGAATTTACTTTTTAATCTTGTGAGTGGCCATTTGTCGTGTGTATTTTATATTAAACTGTCTATACTCTGCATTTGAGTCTGCGCTCCTCTCTTCTATCTTTTAGAAAACCTTATGTACTCAGGTTAATATGAGATGAAAAACTGGTGTAGCAGTGAATAGCCATAATCTGTCCCTGTTATAGGCAACATTAGTGCATTGTTGTGGCACTATTGGGATTCCAGCAGCGGTAGTTTTTTGCTTCAAGCCGCCCAGTGTCAAAGGGTTTAGGCGCGAATCTCGCCAGCAGCTTGTGGGAAAGGTAAGATCAGCACAGGTGCAGCACCTGACCACACACCTGTGCTCCTCCTCCGGAACCAGAGCATGTAATTTTAAACAACTTTCTAATTTACTTCTATTATCTAATTTGCTTCATTCTCTTGATATCACTTGCTGAAAAGCATATCTAGATATGCTCAGTAGCTGCTGATTGGTTGCTGCACTTAGAGGCCTTGTGTGATTGGCTCACACATGTGCATTGCTATTTCTTCAACAAAGGATATCTAAAGAATTGAGCAAATTAGATAATAGAAGTAAATTGGAAAGTTGTTTAAAATTGCATGCCCTATCTGAATCATGAAAGTTTAATTTTGACTTCACTGTCCCTTTAAATCCAGCATTTTACAATGAATGTGCGGGTACTAGTGTAGAACTGAGCAATCATCTAATTTTGTTTACTTGGCACCTATACTGCTGTCACGTAACATTTACTGAATTCTGAGTATTTCTGTCACTTGCACTGTTTCCTGTCTGGATATAACAGCATAATTATATACAGTAAATACATATAGACTTCCTTGTTGCGCAGCATTGTTTATCAGGTACCTAAGTCCAGTGTCAGAGGAGAGAAAATGCCACTTAAAGGGACATAAAACCCACATTTTTTTCTTTCATGATTCAGATAGAGAATACAATTTTAAACAACATTCTGCTTTACTTTTATTATCTAATTTGTTTAATTCTCTTGGTATAATTTGTTGAAGGAGCAGCAATGCACTAGTGGTTTCTAACTAAACACATGGGTGAAACAATGACAATCGGTATATATCTGCAGCCACCAATCAACAGCTAGAACCTAGGTTCTCTGCTGCCCTGAGCTTTCCTAGATAAACCTTTCAGCAAAGGATAGCAAGAGAAGCAAGCAAATTAAATAATAGAAGTAAATTGGAAAGTTGTTAAAAATGTTGGGTTTCATGTCCCTTTAAATAATTCAGATTTGAGGGATTTTATGTTGTAACAATCCTATTGGCTGTCTTTAAAAGGACAGTGTTCCTCCCTTTTAATATTTTCCCAGTTATCCATCATACCAACTGGAGTGTATTAAATTGTTTACAAATAGCTCCTTCATATTTATTTTCTCATTTGAAATAGCTGATTTTGCCTATTTCTGAACTTAAAGTGTTTTAAAAATAATGCTATATAATTCTGCACATAGTGCAGAATTATATAACATTATATTAGCACAATCTTTACAAAAAAACTTATATTACCTTTTAATTAAAAAAAAAAAAATGGCTGTTTTACAGACCCGCTCTCTGTACTCTGCTGAGCAGGGTCTGTTTTATTCACACAGCGTATCGGGCCAGCTGTATAGTCACAGCCCGGCCCGACCGCGCCATTATACACAGTGCAGCTTGCTCCTGCTGTCAGACAGAGCAGGAGCGAGCTGCACTTAGTGTTATGGCGCGGTCGGGCCGGGCTGTGACTATACAGCTGGCCCGATACGCTGTGTGAATAAAACAGACCCGCTCAGCAGAGTACAGAGAGCGGGTCTGTAAAACAGCCAGGTTTTTTTAAAATTAACCCTTTAAGGACACAGCTTTCAGTTTGCTCAATTGTTTTATGACGGAAACATTCTGTCATATGTCCTTAAAAGGTTAAAAGGGAATATTAGGTTTTATAAAGTTTGTGCTAATATAATGTTATATAATTCTGCATGTTATATAATTGTTTTTTTTAAATTAGAAGGGAATATTAGTTTTTATTCAGATAAGGCTAATATAATGTTATATAATTCTGCACTATGTGCAGAATTATATAACATTATTTTTGAGGTTTACTGTCCCTTTAAGTTCTGGTTACAAAAACATGTAAACAAGAAGGTGTAGATAAAATTTAAAAATAAAGCTCCCAGTAATGGGCTGTAACAGAGGGGTACTAAATGTTCATTTTCCATGGTTCATTAAAGTGTTGGCCTATGAGTAAACAGTAAAAAAGAAGAAAAAAATAAAGTTCACTGTCACTTTATGTTTGCTCTGTAACCTCTGGAAAATTTGCTGCTTGGTTCCTGGGGATAGATAACATCTTATGTTACGATGCATTTATGTACTTACTGGCTAGACCAGTTTACCTGCCCTAAAAATAGAAATTGGGTATTGCAATACACATCCCTAATAGTATCAAACTAGGATAATTCAGTAAGAGCAGTAATTATTACGTTACCAGGTGACTAAATGTGCCAGACAAGACCCTTTTAATATCAAAATAATCCACTTGATTCCAAAACAGGATTGAGAATAATTATATTGCTACTAACTGTACCTGAGCAAAATTAAATGTGGACTGTTTTTTTTGTCTGCCTTATACAGTGTGGTTAGATTACCACGCTCCCTTTGACTGGCAACTTGAGATGAACTCAAAATGTATTTTATTTGTATTGTGAAATAGACATTGATCATTCACTAGGGAGGCAACTAGAATTGTGTGGATGAACATTTTCTTTTACCACTCATATTGGGTCAGAAAGTACTATGGCCCAGATTATGCACACATATATACATTCACATATATGCACACACACATATATACATACAGGCACATATATACACACACAAATACATACATATATACATACATACATACATACATACAGACACTAACATATATACATAAATACACACATACATACAGACACTAACATATATACATAAATACACACATACATACAGACACTAACATATATACATAAATACACACATACATACAGACACTAACATATATACATAAATACACACATACATACAGACACTAACATATATACATAAATACACACATACATACAAATATATACATACACACATACATACATACATACATACATACATATACACTGTGTGCAGTATTATTAGGCAAATGAGTATTTTGACCACATCATCCTCTTTATGCATGTTGTCTTACTCCAAGCTGTATAGGCTCGAAAGCCTACTACCAATTAAGCATATTAGGTGATGTGCATCTCTGTAATGAGAAGGGGTGTGGTCTAATGACATCAACACCCTATATCAGGTGTGCATAATTATTAGGCAACTTCCTTTCCTTTGGCAAAATGGGTCAAAAGAAGGAATTGACCGGCTCAGAAAAGTAAAAAATAGTGAGATATCTTGCAGAGGGATGCAGCACTCTTAAAATTGCAAAGCTTCTGAAGCGTGATCATCGAACAATCAAGCGTTTCATTCAAAATAGTCAACAGGGTCGCAAGAAGCGTGTGGAAAAACCAAGGCGCAAAATAACTGCCCATGAACTGAGAAAAGTCAAGCGTGCAGCTGCCAAGATGCCACTTGCCACCAGTTTGGCCATATTTCAGAGCTGCAACATCACTGGAGTGCCCAAAAGCACAAGGTGTGCAATACTCAGAGACATGGCCAAGGTAAGAAAGGCTGAAAGACGACCACCACTGAACAAGACACACAAGCTGAAACGTCAAGACTGGGCCAAGAAATATCTCAAGACTGATTTTTCTAAGGTTTTATGGACTGATGAAATGAGAGTGAGTCTTGATGGGCCAGATGGATGGGCCCGTGGCTGGATTGGTAAAGGGCAGAGAGCTCCAGTCCGACTCAGACGCCAGCAAGGTGGAGGTGGAGTACTGGTTTGGGCTGGTATCATCAAAGATGAGCTTGTGGGGCCTTTTCGGGTTGAGGATGGAGTCAAGCTCAACTCCCAGTCCTACTGCCAGTTTCTGGAAGACACCTTCTTCAAGCAGTGGTACAGGAAGAAGCCTGCATCCTTCAAGAAAAACATGATTTTCATGCAGGGCAATGCTCCATCACACGCGTCCAAGTACTCCACAGCGTGGCTGGAAAGAAAGGGTATGTGGGTATATATTTGTTTTTTGTTAAGTTGCCTAATAATTATGCACAGTAATAGTCACCTGCACACACAGATATCCCCCTAAAATAGCTATAACTAAAAACAAACTAAAAACTAATTCCAAAACTATTCAGCTTTGATATTAATGAGTTTTTTGGGTTCATTGAGAACATGGTTGTTGTTCAATAATAAAATTAATCCTCAAAAATACAACTTGCCTAATAATTCTGCACTCCCTGTATAAATACATGCATACATACACATATATACATACAGGCACATATATACACACACAAATACATACATATATACATACATACACATACATACAGACACTAACATACATAAATACACACATACATACAGACACTAACATACATAAATACACACATACATACATACATACACATATATACATACATACACACATACATACAGGCACATATATACTGTACATACACACATACATACACATATACGCACACACAAATACATACAGACACATATATACTATACATACACACATACACACATACATACATACATAAATAAATAAATACACACATACACACATAGATACATACATACATAAATGCACACATACATACAGACACATATATAAATACGCACATACATACATACACATATATTCACACACACACATACATAAAAGCATATATATACATACACAAATATGCAAACAAACACATACAGACACATATCTATATATATATATACAGGCACATATATACATACACGCATACACACACATATATGCAGACACACACATACATACAGACACATATATACATACACACATACATACATATATGCACACACATACATACAGACAGTCACATATACACACGCATACATACATACACACAGATACTGTATATACATACAAACAGGCACATATATACATACATACACACACATATATGCACACACACACATTCAGGCACATATATACAAACACAGATACCTACATACACACACATATATGCACACACACACACACATACATACACACACATATATACATACACACATACATACATACACATATATTTATACACATACTGTATATACATACACACATACATACAGGGACATACATACATACACATACTGTATATACTTACGCACATATATACATACATACACATATATGCACACACACACATGCATACATACACATATGCACACACACATACATACAGCCACATATATCATATATACATATATGTACACACATACATACATACAGAAACATATATATATATATATATATATATATATATATATATACACATACACACATACATACATACACATATATGCACACACATACATGCATACATACACATATGTACACACACATACATACATACAGGCACATATATACATACATACATACATACAGGCACATATATACATACACACATACATACAGACACATATATACATACACACATACATACAGGCACATATATACATACATAGATACACATATGTACACACATACATACATACAGACACATATATACACACACATACATACAGACACATATATACATACATACTGACACATATATACACACATACATACATACAGACACATATATACACACATACATACATACAGGCACATATATACACACATACATACAGGCACATATATACATACACACATACATACAGACACATATATACATACACACATACATACAGACACATATATACACACATACATACATACAGATAGACACATATATACACACATTCATACATACAGACACATATATACATACATACATACATACAGACACATATATACTCACATACATACATACATACATACATACATACAGACACATATATACACACATACATACATACAGACACATATATACACACATACAGACACATATATACATACATACATACAGGCACATATATACATACATACAGACACATATATACATACATACAGACACATATATACACACATACATACATACAGACACATATATACATACATACATACATACATGCATATATATACATACACACATACATACAGACACATATATACATACACACATACATACAGGCACATATATACATACATACATGTACTATTTGTAAAGAGGGGATTTTATTTGATAATTTCTATATATAATTAAAGCAATATAAATTTGCAAGGGCTGCCACTGTCCATGAAGAATGCACAAGGGATCACAGCTTACAAGTGTCAGGTGTCAGCACAATTTGTAGTAGTGCTGATAATTGACTCCAAGGAGTCTATTTAACAAGGGCCGAATGGCCCCTGTTCCCCCTTGTTAAGAAGCAGCGGTCTTTGCTCCTAAACTTATACGCCGCCTCTGAGATGGCGTATAGCAATCCGCCCGATCATGTACGATCGGGCTGATTGACACACATACATACATACAGACACATATATACACACATACATACATACATACAGACACATATATACATACAAACATACATACATACAGACACATATATACACACATACATACAGACACATATGTACATACACACATACATACAGACACATATATACATACACACATACATACAGACACATATATACACACATACATACAGACACATATATACACACATACATACAGACACATATGTACATACACACATACATACAGACACATATATACATACACACATACATACAGACACATATATACACACATACATACAGACACATATATACACACATACATACATACAGACACATATATACATACATACATACAGACACATATATACATACATACATACATACAGACACATATATACACACATACAGACACATATATACATACTGTGACAGAACCCAAGGCATAGTAATGGAAGGTGTCTATATTCCCTCAAAAGTGCTGCAGTGCTCCACCCCGCAGTTTGCAGGTAGCACATTATGTCAAAAAGTCCAGTCCAGGAATTCTGTCTGACTCAGCTAGCTACTCACCTGCATATGGTAATTGACAGCAGGTGCTAATAAAATCCCCAGTCAGGGTTTGAGAGGTAGATTTTTGCCAGCAGTAAAGGAAAACTGCAAACACTCTCCTGAGAGACTGAGAGGAATTATCTCTAAAGGACAAAGTTTGAAAGGTCTGTGCAATATTACTTTTGTGAAAAGCTACTTAGTGCAGACAGTTGTACTTGTTAGTAAGTGCTCAGTGGAGCAAGCCTCTTTTGTTTTGTTTATGTTTATTTTGCCTGTTTTTGCCAGACCTGATAATAAACAGACTGTATTTTATAAAGCTACAACCTTGTGTGGTGTTTCCAGCTTTAAGGACTGTGTGTTTCCAAGATCCCAGGTCACATATGGTGGAGGTAGCGGGCAACACACTGATAGTCTGTTAAGGAAACAATACCACACTTAAAATGGAGGAAGTTGTAAAGGCTTTACTACAGGCTACGGCCTCACAGCAACAGGCCACTGCCACACAGCAGCAAGCTACTGCCAGCCAGCAAGAAAATATTGCAGTGCTACAAAAACTGGTATTAACACAAAGAGAGGAACAGCAGAATATCACACGTACCATGCAGCAGGAGATTAGAGGCCTATCTGAAAGACTGGGCAGGTGTGCTGCAGAAATTCCACACAGTTCTAAGACTCTGAGAGTGAGTAACTATTTGCAAAAGATGGTGGCTACAGATGATGTGGAGGCTTACCTGATGGCTTTTGAAAGGACAGCCGAAAGAGAAGGGTGGCCTGCGTCTGAATGGGCAAGTCTCCTTGCGCCATTTCTGAGTGGAGAACCTCAGAAGGCATATTATGATTTGGAGCCTGAGCAGGCCAGTGACTATAAAAAGCTAAAAACAGAAATCTTGGCCCGCCTGGGAGTAACGACAGCAGTAAGGGCCCAGCGATTTCACTCCTGGACTTACAGTCAAGACAAAGCCGTGCGGTCACAGATGTTTGACTTGATACATCTTGCCAGGAAATGGCTACAGCCAGAGGTCAACTCAGCTAGTCACATTGTGGAACAGCTCGTGATGGACCGGTTCCTGCGAGGATTGCCTGTTTCCCTGCAGCGGTGGGTCAGCCAGAGTGAACCTAAAACTGCTGACGGTCTAGTTGCCCTGGTGGAACGCTATTTGACTGCCGGAGAGTTTCTACAAATCCCCAACCAGGAAAGACCTAGAACCCCGAAGATCCAGAGTCCCAGTAAATTGGGTAAGACTGTTCCAGGGAAAAGGGGGTATCGGGAGGAGCAGATGGGTTTTTACAACCCAAGGGACATTACAGCAAGGGACAAGAGTTTTGTGAGGCAGGAAGGGTCCACAATAGCCTCAAAGATGTTGTCTAATGCTAATATTAAATGTTTTCAATGTAAAGAGTATGGACATTTTGCAAAGGACTGCCCTGAGAATGATGTTGCTATGGAATGTAATGTTGGCAATATGAGAGACAATTATTCATTGTACACTTGCTCAGTATATGCAATTACCAAAAATGATTGTTTAAATGGCCACCCTTGGTGCACTGTAAGGGTGGAGGGAAATGAAATTAAAGCTTTGCTGGACTCTGGTAGCATGGTTACGCTCATAGACAGGGGTCTGTTGAGAAATACTCCTATTGATAATTACCAGAACCTAGATATTGCTTGTGTCCATGGGGACATACACAAGTATCCAACTGCTAAAGTACTTATTGAAACTCAAAATGGCCCTATAAATCATAGAGTTGGTTTAGTGGATAAATTAGTCCATGAAATGATAATAGGCAGAGATTTTCCCCATTTTTTGAATCTATGGGATGCTGCTGAGGAAAATTCACCGGATTCAGTAGAGGGCGCTGTTTGTGACTTTCCCTTTTTTGATTTATTGGGGGATGACTTAGACAAAATAACTCCTGCTAGAGGGAAACACTCAACCCCTATGGAAACCCTAGTTGGAGGTAATACTGAACAGAATAATACAGGTCAATCTAATATATCTGAACCTGATGTAGAAATAACTGACCTAGAGGTTAGCCCAAGTAACTTTAGGGCTGCACAATGGGAGGATCCAACTTTAGCTGCGGCTAGAAACTATATTTCCGTAAGAAATGGCACCCCCATTAATACTGATAAAGCACTCACCTATCCATACTTTGAAGTGGAAAATGATTTATTGTACAGAGTTGGGAAAAAGGAGTCTGTCAAACAGCTGTTAGTACCCCAGGCATATCGACACACTGTATTAAATCTGGCACATAGCCACATACTTGGGGGGCACTTGGGGATTGAAAAAACCAGAGAGAGAATTCTTAGGAGGTTTTATTGGCCAGGTGTAATGGCATCTATCACAAATTATTGTTCTTCTTGTCCTGAATGCCAATTAACTGCCCCTCTTACAGCATACCGTAGCCCCTTGGTGCCCTTACCCATAATTGAGGTCCCATTTGAACGCATTGGTATGGATTTTGTGGGTCCTCTTGTAAAGTCTGCAAGGGGGCACCAGTATATATTGGTAATAGTAGACTATGCTACACGTTACCCTGAGGCAATACCCATGCGTACTACTTCAGCAAAAGCAATTGCTAAAGAGTTAATGTTAATGTTCAGCCGTGTTGGGATTCCCAAAGAAATATTAACAGACCAAGGCACTCCATTTATGTCGAGAATTACAAAGGAGTTGTGTAATCTTCTTCATATAAAGCATCTGAAAACATCCGTATATCACCCACAAACTGATGGTCTGGTAGAGCGATTTAATAAAACACTAAAGGCTATGCTCAAAAAAGTAATTGATAAAGATGGAAAAAACTGGGATTTCCTTTTGCCTTATTTAATGTTTTCCATCCGAGAGGTCCCTCAAGCTTCTACTGGCTTTTCGCCCTTTGAACTTTTGTATGGAAGACACCCCAGAGGGTTGCTAGACATAGCTAAGGAGACTTGGGAACAGGAGTCAACCCCTCACAGAAGTGTGATTGAACATATAACTCAGATGCAGGATCGGATGACAGCCATTATGCCCATAGTTAGAGAACACATGGAAAATGCCCAACAGCACCAGCAGAAGAGCTATAATAGAAATGCCAGGGTTCGTGTGTTTAATCCAGGAGACAGAGTACTAGTCCTGGTTCCCACTGTAGAGAACAAATTTTTGGCAACATGGCATGGGCCATATGAAGTTATTGACAGAGTGGGGGAAGTAAATTACAAAGTAAGACAGCCTGGGAGGCGAAAGGAGGTACAGATTTACCATGTGAATTTACTTAAACCGTGGAAAGAAAGAGAAACACTTGTGGCTATAAAAACAGCAGACCTCCCTAAAATGGAGGAGCATGAACCCGTAGTCAATATCTCAGAAACCCTGACTATCCACCAGAAGAGGGAGGTAACAGACTTCATCAGATTAAATAAAGATGTTTTCTCCTCAGTCCCAGGAAGAACTACGATAATAGAGCATGACATTGTCACTGAACCGGGAAAAAGGATAAATCTAAAGCCATATAGAATACCTGAAGCCCGGAGGGAAGCAATCAAATTGGAAGTAAAGAAAATGCTGGACCTTGGGGTAATTGAAGAATCCCAAAGTGACTGGAGTAGCCCAATTGTGCTTGTACCAAAGCCTGATGGCACAATCAGGTTTTGTAATGATTACCGGAAGCTGAATGCAATATCCAAGTTTGATGCATACCCCATGCCAAGGGTTGATGAACTTGTGGAGAGACTCGGGAGAGCCAGGTACCTTACCACATTGGATTTGACCAAGGGTTATTGGCAAGTGCCGCTTACAGGACGGGCAAAGGAAAAGACTGCCTTCTCTACTCCAGATGGGCTCTTCCAATACAAGGTGTTACCTTTTGGCCTACATGGCGCTCCAGCAACATTTCAAAGAATGATGGACCGGATCTTAAGGCCACATGCTCATTATGCTGCAGCTTACTTAGATGACGTGGTCATACATAGCGAAGATTGGGAGTCTCACTTGCCAAAAGTGCAAGCTGTCCTTAATTCCATAAGAAATGCCGGTCTGACAGCAAATCCGAGTAAATGTACCATTGGCTTGGAGGAAGCCAAGTATCTTGGCTATTCCATTGGAAGAGGAATAGTAAAGCCACAACTTGCTAAAGTTGAAGCCATAAGGAATTGGCCACTACCTATGACGAAGAAACAGGTCAGAACATTTCTTGGGCTTGTTGGCTACTACAGAAGGTTTATCTCCAACTTTGCTACTATAGCAGGTCCTTTAACTGACCTCACGAAAGCAAAAGCTCCAGTAATAGTGAAATGGTCCTCTGAAGCTGAACAGGCATTTCAAAATCTCAAGGAAGCCATCTGTAGACAACCAGTGTTAGTCACCCCTGATTTTTCAAAGGAGTTTGTTTTACAGACGGATGCATCTGATGTAGGGCTTGGAGCAGTGCTTTCCCAGGAAAGTCAAAGTGAAGAGCACCCAATACTATACCTGAGCCGTAAACTTCAACCTAGAGAAAAGAACTATTCGATTGTTGAAAAGGAGTGTCTAGCAATTAAATGGGCTGTTGAAACTCTCAAATATTATTTGTTGGGCAGAAAATTTAGACTAGTTACTGATCATGCACCTCTCAAATGGATGAGTCAAAATAAGGATAATAATAGTAGAGTTACACGCTGGTTCCTTAGTTTGCAACCCTATCTCTTCTCAGTAGAACACAGGGCAGGAAGTAAACAGGGTAATGCTGATGGCCTTTCACGTATGCATACGCTTTTGGCCATGGTCGCTCACCCCACTAGGTCTGAGCTGGCGGGGAGGATGTGTGACAGAACCCAAGGCATAGTAATGGAAGGTGTCTATATTCCCTCAAAAGTGCTGCAGTGCTCCACCCCGCAGTTTGCAGGTAGCACATTATGTCAAAAAGTCCAGTCCAGGAATTCTGTCTGACTCAGCTAGCTACTCACCTGCATATGGTAATTGACAGCAGGTGCTAATAAAATCCCCAGTCAGGGTTTGAGAGGTAGATTTTTGCCAGCAGTAAAGGAAAACTGCAAACACTCTCCTGAGAGACTGAGAGGAATTATCTCTAAAGGACAAAGTTTGAAAGGTCTGTGCAATATTACTTTTGTGAAAAGCTACTTAGTGCAGACAGTTGTACTTGTTAGTAAGTGCTCAGTGGAGCAAGCCTCTTTTGTTTTGTTTATGTTTATTTTGCCTGTTTTTGCCAGACCTGATAATAAACAGACTGTATTTTATAAAGCTACAACCTTGTGTGGTGTTTCCAGCTTTAAGGACTGTGTGTTTCCAAGATCCCAGGTCACAATACATACATACATACAGGCACATATATACATACACACATACATACAGGCACATATATACATACATATAGACACATATATATATATATACATACATACATACACACATACATACAGACACATATATACACACATACATACAGACACATATATACATACATACATGCACATATATACATACACACATACATACAGACACATATATACATACACACATACATACAGGCACATATATACATACATACATGTACTATTTGTAAAGAGGGGATTTTATTTGATAATTTTCTATATATAATTAAAGCAATATAAATTTGCAAGGGCTGCCACTGTCCATGAAGAATGCACAAGGGATCACAGCTTACAAGTGTCAGGTGTCCGCACAATTTGCAGTAGTGCTGATAATTGACTCCAAGGGGTCTATTTAACAAGGGCCGAATAGCCCCTGTTCCCCCTTTTTAAGAAGCAGCGGTCTTAAGACCGCTGCTCCTAAACTCATACGCCGCCTCTGAGATGGCGTATAGCAATCCGCCCGATCATGTACGATCGGGCTGATTGACACCCCCTGCTAGCATATCTGCAGGGGGCGGTATTGCACCAGCAGTTCACAAGAACTGCTTGTGTAATGATAAATGCCAGCAGCGTATGCTGTCGGCATTTATCGATGTGCGGCGGACTGGTTCGCTATAGCGGTCTATGTCTGCTCGCACATATATAAATAGACACCCAGGAGCTTTCCTTTTACCCTAACAATGCAGACGCCACTGGTTACTATAATAAGTATACATTACACAGAGGTCCATTTCAGAAACACAGCCCAAGTCTCTGGGACAATTCCCGGGACAAAAAAAATCCGTGGACAAAAAGCTAAATCCTGGGATTGTTCTGGGAGAGTCGGGACTTTTGGCAACTAGGTGTAAATACTCAGTATCATTATAAAGTGCAGTATGTTCATTATCTGTGTGTGCATATGTGAAATGAGTTAAAAATAGAAATGCTAATAGTTTATTTTTTAATAAATTAACAAAATGCAAAGTGAGTGAACAGAAGAAAAATCTAAATCAAATTAGTATTTGGTGTGACACATTTACCACCCATCCCCTTCCCCTCAGATAACGATTTTATCTTTAATGATAGGGAAAATAGATTTCCGTTATTACATCAAATTATTGTCTGTTAATCTGATTTATTATAGAAATAATAGCTATAATGGTTCATTTCTGCACCAAAACGGTGGCTCTGTACAACATAGCAAATCAGTGGTGGCTCTGCAGTACATAGCAAATCAGTGGTGACTCTGTACAACATAGCAAATCAGTGGTGACTCTGCAGTACATAGCAAATCAGTGGTGGCTCTGCACTACATAGCAAATCAGTGGTGGCTCTGCAATACATAGCAAATCAGTGGTGGCTCTCCACAACATAGCAAATCAGTGGTGGCTCTGCAGTACATAGCAAATCAGTGGTGACTCTGTACAACATAGCAAATGAGTGGTGGCTCTGTACAACATAGCAAATCAGTGGTGGCTCTGCAGTACATAGCAAATCAGTGGTGACTCTGCAGTACATAGCAAATCAGTGGTGACTCTGTACAACATAGCAAATGAGTGGTGGCTCTGTACAACATAGCAAATTAGTGGTGGCTCTGTACAACATAGCAAATCAGTGGTGGCTCTGTACAACATAGCAAATCAGTGGTGGCTCTGTATAACATAGCAAATCAGTGGTGGCTCTGCAGTACATAGCAAATCAGTGGTGACTCTGCAGTACATAGCAAATCAGTGGTGACTCTGCAGTACATAGCAAATCAGTGGTGACTCTGCAGTACATAGCAAATCAGTGGTGGCTCTGCACTACATAGCAAATCAGTGGTGGCTCTGCAATACATAGCAAATCAGTGGTGGCTCTCCACAACATAGCAAATCAGTGGTGGCTCTGCAGTACATAGCAAATCAGTGGTGACTCTGTACAACATAGCAAATCAGTGGTGGCTCTCCACAACATAGCAAATCAGTGGTGGCTCTGCAGTACATAGCAAATCAGTGGTGACTCTGCAGTACATAGCAAATCAGTGGTGACTCTGTACAACATAGCAAATGAGTGGTGGCTCTGTACAACATAGCAAATTAGTGGTGGCTCTGTACAACATAGCAAATCAGTGGTGGCTCTGTACAACATAGCAAATCAGTGGTGGCTCTGTATAACATAGCAAATCAGTGGTGGCTCTGCAGTACATAGCAAATCAGTGGTGACTCTGCAGTACATAGCAAATCAGTGGTGACTCTGCAGTACATAGCAAATCAGTGGTGACTCTGCAGTACATAGCAAATCAGTGGTGGCTCTGCACAACATAGCAAATCAGTGGTGGCTCTGCAGTACATAGCAAATCAGTGGTGGCTCTGTACAACATAGCAAATCAGTGGTGGCTTTGTATAACATAGCAAATCAGGGATGGCTCTGCACAACATAGCAAATCAGTGGTGGCTCTGCAGTACATAGCAAATCAGTGGTGGCTCTGCAGTACATAGCAAATCAGTGGTGACTCTGCAGTACATAGAAAATCAGTGGTGGCTCTGCACAACTTAGCAAATCAGTGGTGGCTCTGTACAACATAGCAAATCAGTGGTGGCTCTGCACAACATAGCAAATCAGTGGTGGCTCTGCAGTACATAGCAAATCAGTGGTGGCTCTGCACAACATAGCAAATCAGTGGTGGCTCTGCAGTACATAGCAAATCAGTGGTGGCTCTGTACAACATAGCAAATTAGTGGTGGCTCTGTACAACATAGCAAATCAGTGGTGGCTCTGCACAACATAGCAAATCAGTGGTGGCTCTGCTGCAGTACATAGCAAATCAGTGGTGGCTCTGCAGTACATAGTAAATCAGTGGTGGCTCTGCACTACATAGCAAATCAGTGGTGGCTCTGCACAACATAGCAAATCAGTGGTGGCTCTGCAGTACATAGCAAATCAGTGGTGGCTCTGTACAACATAGCAAATCAGTGGTGGCTTTGTACAACATAGCAAATCAATGGTGGCTCTGCACAACATAGCAAATCAGTGGTGGCTCTGCAGTACATAGCAAATCAGTGGTGGCTCTGCAGTACATAGCAAATCAGTGGTGACTCTGCAGTACATAGAAAATCAGTGGTGGCTCTGCACAACTTAGCAAATCAGTGGTGGCTCTGTACAACATAGCAAATCAGTGGTGGCTCTGCACAACATAGCAAATCAGTGGTGGCTCTGCAGTACATAGCAAATCAGTAGTGGCTCTGCACAACATAGCAAATCAGTGGTGGCTCTGCAGTACATAGCAAATCAGTGGTGGCTCTGTACAACATAGCAAATTAGTGGTGGCTCTGTACAACATAGCAAATCAGTGGTGGCTCTGCACAACATAGCAAATCAGTGGTGGCTCTGCTGCAGTACATAGCAAATCAGTGGCGGCTCTCCACAACATAGCAAATCAGTGGTGGCTCTGCACTACATAGCAAATCAGTGGTGACTCTGCAGTACATAGCAAATCAGTGATGGCTCTGCACAACATAGCAAATCAGTGGTGGCTCTGCACTACATAGCAAATCAGTAGTGGCTCTGCAGTACATAGCAAATCAGTGGTGGCTCTGCACAACATAGCAAATCAGTGGTGGCTCTGCACAACATAGCAAATCAGTGGTGACTCTGCAGTACATAGCAAATCAGTGGTGGCTCTGCATAACATAGCAAATCAGTGGTGACTCTGCAGTACATAGCAAATCAGTGGTGGCTCTGCACTACATAGCAAATCAGTAGTGGCTCTGCAGTACATAGCAAATCAGTGGTGGCTCTGCAGTACATAGCAAATCAGTGGTGGCTCTGCAGTACATAGCAAATCAGTGGTGGCTCTGCAGTACATAGCAAATCAGTGGTGGCTCTGCACTACATAGCAAATCAGTGGTGGCTCTGCACAACATAACAAATCAGTGGTGGCTCTGCAGTACATAGCAAATCAGTGGGGGCTCTGCAGTACATAGTAAATCAGTGGTGGCTCTGTAGTACATAGCAAATCAGTGGTGGCATTGCATAATGAATCATACAGTGGTCACAATATACAAAATACACAAACCTGGAGGCAGAATTACCTCTTTTCTTTATCACCATTTTACCTAGACTGATACTAGCATGTCTAACAGGAAAATGTATCAAGCTGCAGGCAGACAAGTTCTCAAGCAGAGAACCTGTCCACCTGTAATTGTCTCATGGCAAAATGTAAGACTAAAGTAGAGCTCTGTGGTTCAATCCTGTCCCCTCCTTTTGGGCAACTAGTTCTGTGAGAGCAGGGCCTGTCAATACCCCTGAACAAGTACATTTGAGGTAAATTATGTCTGCCAACTAGTATAATAAGAAGAGGCTGCTTCTTAAATTTGTGGTTGCAGCCTCACTCTTATAAGTCTAAACTGCAAGTTCTCAGCAGCTGTAAATGCATCTTGATAAATTTTCCCAAAAGTATAACATTTTCAAGCCCTACAGTAGATCACCCTAACTTGCAGTAGAGAACTGGACAGTTTTGGCCAGGGGACCGGTTTCACTACATAGTGATAATAATGAATATTTATACATTAATAAACACAACACTATATGATAATGCAAAGCATCTAAACACTAATAAACACACAGCACTGTATAGAGTACCTATTCAATGATAACATTTATGCTGCATTTATAATGAGGTTGAGGGTTCATACACTAAAAACAGAACAGTCTGCCCTGTATAATGATGATGGAGCCCTATACACTGATGGTGAGCGCTCTGTGCTCCATAATGATCCCGAATATTTATACACTGAAAATGAACACACTGCACTGTATACTTATAACACGTATCTATACACTGAAATAGAACAAGTTATGCTGAATAATAATTAAGGCCAATAATAAACTTTAATCTGTAGGTATGAATATAGAGCACTGGTTTTCAAACCTGTCCTTAGGCCTCCCCAACAGGCCAGGTCCTCAGGATTACCTTGGATAAGAGCAGGTAAGATAACCATGGTTACCAATCAGCTGATTATCTCACCTGTGCTCCAGTTCAGATTTCCTCAAAATATGGCCTGTGTTAGGGAGAATTGAGGACAGGGTTAAAAAACAGTGATGTAGTATAGCATATTATAGACATGTGGTACTGTGAAATTATGACTTTATATATATATATATTTATATATATATGTTAGGGTAAAGTCTGAAATCCGGGTAATCCTAGGATTACCCAAGTAGCTCTGGGTAAAGCCCAAAATAGTGTAATTCCCCCATCTACACTATGTTTTTTTTTGCTGGGGGGGTTCAAGGAAGGCGTCCGCCAATCCTCTGGCATTCACCCCAAGTGAACCTAGGAGAATGGGGTGTGCCCCCCTTGAACCCCCAGGCTGAGGTAAAAATAGATAGTAAAGATTTACAGTGCATCGTATATATGTTTCATAAATGCATTTGTTACTGAAATGTGCTAAAAAGCAGATTATTTTTTTTAAATCAAATATATAGAAGATGTGAATATGTTTGATGAAGTGAGTTGATGCACTCTGATTAGATTTATGATGTTACTTTGGTCTTTACCCACAGTACTCTGAGTAGATTTATAATGTTACTTTGGTCTTTACCCACAGTACTCTGAGTAGATTTATAATGTTACTTTGGTCTTTACCCACAGTACTCTGAGTAGATTTATAATGTTACTTTGGTCTTTACCCACAGTACTCTGAGTAGATTTATAATGTTACTTTGGTCTTTACCCACAGTACTCTGAGTAGATTTATAATGTTACTTCCGGCTTTACCCACAGCACTCTGATTAGATTTATGATGTTACTTTGGTCTTTACCCACAGTACTCTGAGTAGATTTATAATGTTACTTCCGGCTTTACCCAGAGCTGCTTGGATAATCCTAGGATTACTCGGGTAATACTAGGATTACACAATTTCGGAACTAAACCCGCAACATATATATGTATATCGTGTCAGGACAAACTCAAGTAATCAAATATGAGGTCTGATAACAATGTTCTTGAATTACTCATCAGCTAAATGGAAATTTCTGCCTAAGGCTTTGCTTCTACCTAAGAACAGGGTGCAGGGTAAATAAGATGAGTTCATTGGATGGTGTAGGATAGGTGAACTGAGGTAGTGGTGCAACATAAGGTTGTTGGACCGAGCTTAGTGCACAGCATAGGAAGGTGAGCCGAGATAGGTGAGCGGTAGTTGAGCTGAGGTTAGGGCACAGCGTAGGGTAGGTGAATTGACATCAGGGAACAGCGTAGGGTAGGTTAGTTGATGTCAGGGCACAGGGTAAGTTAGTTGATGTCAGGGCACAGCATAGGGTAGGTTATTTGATGTCAGGGCACAGGGTAAGTTAGTTGATGTCAGGGCACAGCATAGGGTAGATTAGTTGATGTTAGGGCACAGTGTAGGGTAGGTTAGTTGACATCAGGGCACAGCATAGGGTACGTTAGTTGATGTCAGGACACAGCATAGGGTAGGTTATTTGATGTCAGGGCACAGGGTAGGTTAGTTAACATCAGGGCACAGCATAGGGTACGTTAGTTGATGTCAGGGCACAGCATAGGGTACGTTAGTTGATGTCAGGGCACAGCATAGAGTAGGCTAGTTAACATCAGGGCACAGCATAGGGTAGATTAGTTGATGTCAGTGCACAGAGTAGGGTAGGTTAGTTGATGTCAGGGCACAGCGTAGGGTAGGTTAGTTGATGTCAGGGCACAGCGTAGGGTAGGTTAGTTGACATCAGGGCACAGTGTAGGATAGGTTAGTTGATGTCAGGGCACAGTGTAGGGTAAGTTAATTGACATCAAGGGCACAGTGTAGGGTAGGTCAGTTGACTTTAGGGCACAGCGTAGGTCAGTATAGTTGATGTCAGGGCACAGTATAGGGTAGGTTAGTTGATGTCAGGGCACAGCATAGGGTAGGTTAGTTAACGTCAGGGCACAGCATTGGGGAGATTAGTTGATGTCAGGGCAAAGTGTAGGGTAGGTTAGTTGACGTCAGGGCACAGTGTAGGGTAAGTTAATTGACATCAAGGGCACAGTGTAGGGTAGGTCAGTTGACTTTAGGGCACAGCGTAGGTCAGTATAGTTGATGTCAGGGCACAGCATAGGGTAGGTTAGTTGATGTCAGGGCACAGCATAGGGTAGGTTAGTTAACGTCAGGGCACAGCATTGGGGAGATTAGTTGATGTCAGGGCAAAGTGTAGGGTAGGTTAGTTGACGTCAGGGCACAGCATAGGGTACGTTAGTTGATCTCAGGGCACAGCCTAGGGTAGGTTAGTTGATGTCAGGGCACAGCATAGAGTAGGCTAGTTGACATTAGGGCACAGCATAGGGTAGATTAGTTGATGTCAGGGCACAGAATAGGGTAGGTTAGTTGACGTTGGGGCACAGGGTAGGTTAGGTTAGTTGATGCCAGGGCAAAGAGTAGAGTAGGTTAGTTGAAGTCAGGGCACAGCGTAGGGTAGGTCAGTTGACATCAGGGCACAGTGTAGGATAGGTTAGTTGATGTCAGGGCACAGCGTAGGGTAAGTTAATTGACATCAAGGGCACAGTGTAAAGTAGGTCAGTTGACTTTAGGGAACAGCGTAGGTTAGTATAGTTGATGTCAGGGCACAGCATAGGGTAGGTTAGTTGACGTCGGGGTAAGGGGTAGGGTAGGTTAGTTTATGTCAGGACAGAGCATAGGGTAGGTTAGTTGATGTCAGGGCACAGCATAGGGTAGGTTAGTTGACCTCAGAGCACAGGATAGGGTAGGTTAGTTGACATCAGGGCACAGCATAGGGTAGGTCAGTTGATGTCAGGGCATAGCATAGGGTAGGTTAGTTGACATCAGGGCACAGTGTAGGTTAGGCTAGTTGATGTCAGGGCACAGCGTAAGGTAGGTCAGTTGATGTCAGGGCACAGCATAGGGTAAGTTAGTTGATGTCAGGGCACAGGGTAGGGTAGGTTAGTTAACATCAGGGCACAGCCTAGGGTAGGTTGGTTGACGTCAGGGCACAGCCTAGGGTAGGTTTGTTGATGTCAGGGCACAGCATAGGGTAAGTTAGTTGATGTCAAGCGCACAGCGTAGGGTAGGTCAGTTGACTTCAGGGCACAGCGTAGGGTAGGTTTGTTGATTTCAGGGCACAGCGTAGAGTAGGTTAGTTAATGTCAGGGCACAGTGTAGGGTAGGTTAGTTGATGTCAGGGCACAGTGTAGGTTAGGTTAGTTGACGTCAGGGCACAGCATAGGGTAAGTTAATTAATGTCAGGGCACAGGGTAGGGTAGGTTAGTTGACATTAGGGCACAGCCTAGGGTAGGTTGGTTGACGTCAGGTCACAACGTAGGATAGGTTAGTTGATGTCAGGGCACATCGTAGGGTAGGTCAATTGACTTTAGGGCACAGCGTAGGGTAGGTTAGTTGATGTCAGGGCACAGTGTAGGTTAGGTTAGTTGACGTCAGGGCACAGCATAGGGTAAGTTAATTAATGTCAGGGCACAGGGTAGGGTAGGTTGGTTGACGTCAGGTCACAATGTAGGATAGGTTAGTTGATGTCAGGGCACATTGTAGGGTAGGTCAATTGACTTTAGGGCACAGCGTAGGATAGGTTAGTTGATGTCAGGGCACATCATAGAGTAGGTTAGTTGATGTCAGGGCACAGTGTAGGTTAGGTTAGTTGATGTCAGGGCACAGCATAGGGTAGGTCAGTTGACGTCAGAGCACAGCATAGGGTAGGCTAGCTAATGTCAGGGCACAGAGTAGGGTAGGTTAGTCGACATCAGGGCACAGTGTAGGTTAGGTTAGTTGATGTCAGGGCACAGCATAGGGTAGGTTAGTTGATGTCAGGGCACAGAATAGGGTAGGTTAGTTTGTGTCAGGGCACAGCATACGGTAGGTTAGTTGACATCAGGGCACAGTGTAGGTTAGGTTAGTTGACATCAGGGCACAGCATAGGGTAGGTCAGTTGACTTTAGGGCACATGGTAGGGTAGGTTAGTTGATGTCAGGGCACAGCGTAGGGTAGGTTAGTTGACATCAGGGCACAGAGTAGGTTAGGTTAGTTGACGTCAGGGCACAGCATAGGGTAGGTTAGTTGATGTCAGGGCACAGCGTAGGGTAGGTTAGTTGATGTCAGGGCACAGGGTAGGGTAGGTTAGTTGATGTCAGGGCACAGGGTAGGGTAGGTTAGTTGACGTCAGGGTACAGCATAGGGTAGGTTAGTTGACGTCAGAGCACAGGGTGGTAGGGTAGGTTAGTTGACATCAGGGCACAGTGTAGGGTAGGTTAGTTGACATCAGGGCACAGCCTAGGGTAGGTCAGTTGACGTCAGAGCACAGGGTAGGGTAGGTTAGTTGACATCAGGGCACAGTGTAGGGTAGGTTAGTTGATGTCAGGGCACAGCATAGGTTAGGTTAGTTGACATCAGGGCACAGTGTAGGGTAGCTTAGTTGACATCAGGGCACAGCCTAGGGTAGGTCAGTTGACGTCAGAGCACAAGGTAGGGTAGGTTGGTTGACATCAGGGCACAGTGTAGGGTAGGTCAGTTGACGTCAGAGCACAGGGTAGGGTAGGTTAGTTGACATCAGGGCACAGTGTAGGGTAGGTCAGTTGATGTCAGAGCACAGCATAGGGTAGGTTAGTTGATGTCAGGGCACAGCGTAGGGTAGGTTAGTTGACATCAGGGCACAGAGTAGGTTAGGTTAGTTGACGTCAGGGCACAGCATAGGGTAGGTTAGTTGATGTCAGGGCACAGCGTAGGGTAGGTTAGTTGATGTCAGGGCACAGGGTAGGGTAGGTTAGTTGATGTCAGGGCACAGGGTAGGGTAGGTTAGTTGACGTCAGGGTACAGCATAGGGTAGGTTAGTTGACGTCAGAGCACAGGGTGGTAGGGTAGGTTAGTTGACATCAGGGCACAGTGTAGGGTAGGTTAGTTGACATCAGGGCACAGCCTAGGGTAGGTCAGTTGACGTCAGAGCACAGGGTAGGGTAGGTTAGTTGACATCAGGGCACAGTGTAGGGTAGGTTAGTTGATGTCAGGGCACAGCATAGGTTAGGTTAGTTGACATCAGGGCACAGTGTAGGGTAGCTTAGTTGACATCAGGGCACAGCCTAGGGTAGGTCAGTTGACGTCAGAGCACAGGGTAGGGTAGGTTGGTTGACATCAGGGCACAGTGTAGGGTAGGTCAGTTGACGTCAGAGCACAGGGTAGGGTAGGTTAGTTGACATCAGGGCACAGTGTAGGGTAGGTCAGTTGATGTCAGAGCACAGCATAGGGTAGGTTAGTTGATGTCAGGGCACAGCGTAGGGTAGGTTAGTTGATGTCAGGGCACAGCGTAGGGTAGGTTAGTTGACATCCGGGCACAGTGTAGGTTAGGTTAGTTGATGTCAGGGCACAGCATAGGGTAGGTTAGTTGATGCCAGGGCACAGTGCAAGGATGGTGAGCTAAGGTTATGGCACGATGCATGGTAGGTGAACATAGGTTACGGCACAGTGTAAGGCAGTAAGGTAAATGAGTGAGCGGAGGTCAGGGCAAGGTGTAGGGTAAGTGAGCTAAGATTATGGCATGCTATAGTGTAAATGAGCTTAGATTAATATATTTAAATAGATCATGATATATTTGTATTGCTTAATATCCTATAAGTAAGATGCTTTATACTTAAGGCACCATTGTATAATTGTATCCTTTCATATACTATAGTGAAGATGAGGGGACAAAGATTACCTTGAAATATAAATACATCCCTGAAATAGTAGGATAAAATAAGAGGATAATACCTGTTTCTCTTTACTATATTCTATTCTAAAGCCAGTAGCAGACCTACTCAACAAAGGTCCCCCAAAGGAAACACAATAGTAATCAATAGAAATAATATGCATTCTGCCATATATAAGGATTTTGAGTACAGTTATACCTCCCTTTACAGCGCTTTGTGGAGCTGAAGTTCAACCTCTAGGAATTTGAAACAGTGCTTTAATCATCATGAGATTGCGAGAAAAGTGACTGGCACCATATTGCTATGCATATTTCACTCTGTTTACGGCATTACAGTACAATCTGTGTCTCAGTGCTAGAGTCTGGCAAATTTTACTACAGTAATTGTCACTATTTTACAGGTACAGTATTTATTGAATACTAATTAAATACTGTGCTGTGCTAGTGTTAAACTAAACGTAGCACTATTGCACCCCTAATATATGTTAGTTCAAACATGTTTTAAAGTTTTTAAACACACTGGCAAGTGAAAAGAAAGCTAAAACTGCCTTGTTTCACTTTAAGGCGGTTTTCACTTTACAGCGGGGCTCCGGTCCCTAACCTGCTGTATGAGCGGGGTATACCCGTAGATAGAGGGACCTGCAACCTACACTAATTAAAGGCTCCCCTGCATTAGGATTGTAAACATTCTACACATCTTATGTATAGACTGGCTGCTATGGGCTCCAAGCCCTTGGGCCCTGGTGCCACTGCACTCCAACCCTGCCCAGAGCTATCAAGTCATACTATCATGCAATGTGACACACTATTTGAGGTCTTTTCTCAAGATCATACAATGGATCTGTAAAAATCAAACTATAAAATAAAAAAATAAAATTTATCCTGGATCAACCAGGCTCACAAATCTACAACAAGTTTACGTTTGACATATCTAACGCGTTTTGTGGCCCTGTTAAATTAAAGGGACAGTCAACTCAATTTTTTTTATTTTTTAAAAAGATAAATAATCCCTTTATTACCCATTCCCCTGTTTTGCCCAGAAAAAGTGGTTATATTAATATACTTTTTACCTCTGTGATTACCTTGTATCTAAGTCTCTTCTGACAGCCCCTGATCACATTACTTTTTATTTATTATCTATTGACTTGCATTTAAGCCAATGCAAGTCATGGACATGAGCACATTGTTATCTATATGGCTCACATGAACTAGCAGTCTCCTGTTGTGAAAATCTAATAAAAAGCATGTGATAAGAGTCTGTAGTGGCTTAGAAACAGTCAGAAATTTAGAGGTTTCAATGTTATAAAGTGTATTAATATAACAATGTTGGTTGTGCAAAGCTGGGGAATGGGTACTAAAGCATTATCTATCTTTTAAAAAAATAAAAAAAATTGTGTTGACTGTCCCTTTAATATCTCTAAAATGTTAATGAAATAACCTAAAATATATATTTCATAATCAGTATTTATCTTTTAAATAAAGAATTATTACAGATTACTAGTAAAATAATATAACCTGAAAATACTAAAAGATTTTGTTTATAAAAAGTACAATAAATCAATATAATCCTTGTAATTTCTAATAATGCCTCAGATCCAATATATTTACATTTTTACAATGGGATTTTGCTACTTTTGATTAGTTTTTAAATAAAAAGGTTTAAACAAAAATATTTTTGAATCAAGGGTATATTTGCTGCTAAAATATCTAGGGCAAGATTACATATGGGTCGCCGGCTTTTGCCGCATATACAGTAAATGCGCTGCGTATATTTCACCCGTCGCCTGCAATTTTTACTCCTATAAGCTAACATAGAACCGTGCTGCAAATCGGTATCACATATTCAGTGCAAGCACTTACGCGGTGAAAACTGAGAAATATTACTCCATTTTCACCTCGCCACACATAGTCAGGCGCAGTAAGCCTTGCGCTGAAAATGTGAGCACCGTAACTCCTGTAACTGCCTGAAAATAATAACTAACACCTAATGCATGCTCAATATCTATCTACCTGTCAACCGCCAACCCCCACCGCAATAACTAATAAAGTATATTTGTCACGCCACCCGGCCGCCGCTTTGTCCGTTGCCATGGCCATTGTCATGGACGCTTCGGTGCCGGCGATGACGTCATCGCAGCGCGCCTCTCTTCCTGATGCCGGTCCGGATTCCTCCTGTGGCGCAAATCCTGCAGCTATGTAAGTACCTCACTTACATTCACCTGTGCCCAAGTATAGGTGTTGCTTCGTGTGCTCCTGGGTGCTGTTACTTTATGCCGGATTGCCATACTGTTATTGAACTCTGCCTGTCTGACCATTCTATTGGTTTACCCCTGAACTGCTACACTGCTGGATTGCTTTTCTGTTGCCGGACTCAGCCTGTCTTGACCATTCTCTGCCTTCTTATTGCCCTGAAGGACTACCCTGTCTACCGTGAGTACTGTTTACCTCATTTCACTAACTTACCCTGCTCTGGGATATTTCCTATCATTCCACTTGATGCCGGGATAAGAAGACTACTGGCCAAGTTTGGTCTGATAGAGAGATATCCCATGAGCATTACATTATTAACCCCTAATCCACCATTATCCCACATCGCAATAAACCTAATAAATCTATTAACCCCTAATCTGTCATTAACCCACATCGCAATAAACCTAATAAATCTATTAACCCCTAATCTGCCATTAACCCACATCGCAATAAACCTAATAAAACTATTAACCAATAATCTGCCATTAACCCACATAGCAATAAACCTAATAAATCTATTAACCCCTAATCTGTCATTAACCCACATAGCAATAAACCTAATAAATCTATTAACCCCTAATCTGCCATTAACCCACATAGCAATAAACCTAATAAATCTATTAACCCCTAATCTGCCATTAACCCACATCGCAATAAACCTAATAAATCTATTAACCCCTAATCTGTCATTAACCCACATCGCAATAAACCTAATAAAACTATTAACCCCTAATCTGCCATTAACCCACATAGCAATATACCTAATAAATGTATTAACCCCTAATCCGCCATTAACCCACATTACAATAAACCTAATAAAACTATTAACCCCTAATCTGCCAAACCCCCACAACGCAAATAACGAATTAAATTACTAAGGCCCCTAACCTAACACCCCCTAAATTAACCACAATTACCTACATTAAAAAATACTAAGTTACAATTAAAATAAAAAAGCTAACATTACTTGTATGGGCAATGCCCATACAAATGCCCCTTTAGGGGCAATGGGTAGTTTAGGTTTTTTTAGTGTTAGGTTTATTTATTTTGGGGGGTTTGGTGGGTGGTGGGTTTTACTGTTAGGGGGGGATTTAGAATTTTTTTTAAATGCAAAAGAGCTGTTTAACTTAGGGCAATGTCCTACAAAAAGACATTTTAAGGGCTATTGGTAGTTTAGCATTAGATTAGGGGGTGTTTTTATTTTGGGGGGCTTTTTTATTTTCATAGGGATTAAGTTTAATTTTTTAATTTTTGATAATTTGGTTTATTATTTTATTTAATGTTAGAATTTTTTATTTTTTGTAATCTTTGATTAATTTAATTTTTTTTAATTATTTTTAAGTAATGTTAGCTTTTTTATTTTAATTGTTTGTAATTTAGTATTTTTTATTTTAGGTAATTGGGGTTAATTTAGGGGGTGTTAGATTAGGGGGCTTAGTAATTGAATTAGTTATTTGCGTTGTGGGGGTTTGGCGGTTGAGGGGTTTATAGTTTTATTAGGATAATTTAGTTGTGTGGGTTTTGCGAATTAGGGGTTAATAGATTTATAAGGTTTGTTGCGATGTGGTCTTAATAGTTTTAATCGGTACTTTAGGGGTTAATATTTTTTTTATTCGTTCTGATGTGGGTTTGATGGCGGATATAGGGGGTTTTTACTTGTCAGGTTTATTTTTGGGAGGCGGGTTAGACTTTTACAGGAGATTTTACTTTTTATTTTATTTTCTTAGGCGCCGGCAGTTTCTAAAGTGCTATAAGTCATTGGCGACTCCAGAAATTTACGCTCATTTCTGGACATCGCTAGTTTATCTGACTTACAGCACTTTATGAACTGCCGGCGGGGTTTATGTGATACCCCGATGTGCAAGGTGAAATTATGGGCGACGCGGGTTTCAGCGGTTACGCTGAAGCTTACGCAGCATATGTAATCTCGCCCCTAGATTTGGCATGTTCCTGGACTATTGACTTTGCAAGACTGAGTAGTAAGTTAGAAAAATATGAATATACATTTAAAGGGACATTGTACACTAGATTTTTGCATTAATGATTTGTAGATGATCCATTTATATAGCCCATCTGGGAGTGTTTTTGTAACAATGTATAGTTTTGCTTATTTTTAAATAACATTGTGCTGATTTTTAGACTCCTAACCAAGCCCCAAAGTTTTAGATGTAAACTTATGTAAACAGACTTCAGATTGATTTTGTTTGTATAATGGGTCTTTTCATATGCATGGGAGGGGGGTGGGTCTGCTCTCAGCCCTTTTCAGTGGGTGTCCCAGCCTAACCCATCAACAATGCTAAACTGGGAGCTTCTAAGTACATTTTTAAAAGGTGTTATACTTGATTTTTATATCAGTATTTGTGCATATTATTCTTTATAGTAGTGTCTATTACATGCAGTTAAAATAAATTGGTGTATACTGTTCCTTCAAGAAGTAACCACTGATTTCTATAATATAGTAGATTTCTCACTGAAATGGCACTTTTATCAGATATGCAAGTTAATGTACACTATGAGGTATTTTATAGTCTATACTTTGCTCTCTGCATTGTAACCTAGATGAAGGGGGACAAGGAGACATAACAAAGGATTTGTTCACAGAAAAAAACAGGACTATAGTACTGGAAAACTAGGGGTCTTATCCCCTTAACAGAATTTGAATCCCCCAACAGTTCTCACACTCACCCTCCTGCTATCTTTAGTTGTGCACTTCAGGCAAACTAACAGAGGGTCACATTGTGGGTGAGTGTGTTATTTATAGAGTGAGGAGATATTGGGAGAGAAAAGGACTCACAGAGCGGCAGCAATGAGGTTGTGAGAATGTACACTGAGCTGAAGGTTAATCTGTTAATTCTTCTTCCTTAGTTTTCATTGTAGGATACCACGCGTATTACAAGTTGAAAGTAAACGTTTTTGCTCACGCGCTAACCCGACGCACAAAAAAAGACGAATATACAATAACGTGACCACATTAACGTATTCTTCCATAGACTTCAATGGAGCGGAAAAGTGGAAAAAAACTAACAACCAACAAGCAAACCCGATCGAATTTTCTCAAGTGCGCTATAACCCAATATGAAATATTAATATTTCCCATTCCAATGCTCTTAGCATAGCAGAATATCTTCTATTTATTTATAAATACAAATTTCGATACACATCTGACGTTTGTTTGCTAAAATATATTTCTATACCTATATATATATATATATAAATGATGACATTTAGGTATAGATATATACAGCTATATATAGTAATATCTATTTTAAAATAATTAGAAAATATTACCCTATGGGAAATATTTACAGTACAAACACAGTTAAACACTTTTAAATATGAATATTGCATAAAAATGTTTATATATGTTTTCATCTACTTTACTGCAATGGGCTCCAATTCACACACACACATATATATATATATATATATATATATATATATATACACATATGTAGTTATGTGTTTGCATGTGGAAATATGTCTGTAAATACATATATACACATATAAATACATAAATACATATGTACACACATATAAACATATAACATATACATATTTAGATAAATGTATGTATGTAGTATGCATCTCTATGTTAAAGCCTTTGCAGGTTTTTTTTCTAGCACCTAAGACCTCATATCTTTGAACCCTTAAAGTGAATGTAAACTTTGACATTTCACTCGTGTTGTGAAAACAAATTACCTTTTATTCTTGACAGCTGCTCCAGCTTCCTCCACCCATCACAAAGCCTCTTCCTGGGTCTAAAATGAGAAATCCGGCTTCCTCCAATCACGGCATTGAATCAGACACTGATTCCCCCGGGGGGGAAGCCGTGATTCGAGGATGACCGATCCATCATTTCTGACGTCAGAAACTGCTTGCGACGACCGGGGGAAGCTGGAGCAGCTGTCAACTTTAAAGTGATGGTAAACTCTCCCCTTTTTAAAATCAGATCTGGAATGTAAGCACTATTTTACAAGGAGTTGTATTCATCATGTGCAATGAAGATGCGCTATAACTTAGTTTTTAATATAGATATAAAATTCAAATACCCCACGTTACACCACCCACTTCAAAAGTCAATTTTTCTGTCAGCTAAATGATTGAATTACTCTCCAATCAATGCTCTAGCTACAACAAAAGTGCCATATGGGGAGAGCGCTGATTGGACAACAATTCAATCTGTTAGCTCACAGAAAATTTTAATTTTGAAGTGGGCGGAGGAGCATGCAGTATTTGAATTTCATATCTATATTAAAAAGCATGTTATACTGCATCTTCATTACAGCTAATGAATTAAACTTCATCTAAAATAGTGCTTACATTCCAGATCTGATTTTAAAAAGGGGAGAGTTTACCATCACTTTAAAAGGTAAGTAATTTTTTCACAGCAAGTGAAATGTAAATTTTGATTAATTAAAGTGCCCCTGTTTTTGATCGAATTTTTAAAAACCGGGCACTTTAGTTTTAAAATTTACATTCACTTTAAATTTTTGAATGCAATTGTTTTCAATAATTTTTATTAGACAGTGTTAATATGAGTGTAACTGTACTTTTAAATGTAATTTTGATGTATTTTATGCAACTTTTTATTCAAGCTTAACAGTTAACCAGAACTCTAAGGTTGCACTATCCTGACGCACGGTAAATTAAATTGCACTCAGGCGAACACATTTACTTTCAACTTGTAATATGTGCGCTACTTCTGATGCGCACAGCCGTGATAAACCTGATATTGCTTGTGCACAACAGTGAATGCGCTGCTTGTAATCTAGCCCTCAGTCTGAAGCCCAGTCTCAGTGTGCCCCATATTAGCTGCAGCCTCCAGGAAGTTCCCCTAGATGAGAGTCAAAAGGAACCAATTGTGAGGCAGCAGTGGCACAGAGTAGTAGGGGACACTATTTTTCTTACACTAAATCATATTATCCTGCCCTCTCACCCTTTCTTTTTTTCTCTGTCTCTTCATAATCTTTAACTCTCTTCCCTTTTAACTATCTGTCTCTTGCCCTCCCTTCTATATCCCCCCTGCTCCCCTCCTCTCACCTGCATTTTTTTTTCTTCCCTTTCTCCCTTTTACATCTTTCCTCTCTCTCTCTCTCTCTCTCTCTCTCTCTCCCTCTCCCTCTCCCTCTCTCTCTCTCCCCCTCTCCCTCTCTTTCCCCCTCTCCCTCTCTTTCCCTCTCTCTCCCCCTCTCTATCTCTATCCCTCCCTCTCTCTCTCTCTCCTTCTCCCTCTCTCTCTCTCTCTCTCTCTCTCTCTCTCTCTCTCTCTCTGTTTTCTTCCCCATCTCCTTTTACATCCCCCTTCTTATCCCCCTTCTACTCCATCTTATCTCTCTATTTCTCTCTTCCATTTTGTTTACCCTCTCCCCAACTCTCTCTTTTCCCACCCCTCTCCCACCTCTCTACTTCCCCATCTCTCTTCCCGTCTCTCTCTCCTCTCCTTCTTCCTTCTCTATCTCCTCTATCTCTCCCTCCCTTCTCTCGCCGCTTTTTCCTCTCCTTTCTCCTTCTTTGTCCCTTCTATATACCTATATAGTTTTCTCCCCCTCCCTCTTCTCATCCCTCTATTTCTTTCATGTAATTGGCAAGAGTCCATGAGCTAGTGACGTATGGGATATACAATCCTACCTGGAGGGGTAAAGTTTCCCATACCTCAAAATGCCTATAAATACACCCCTCACCACACCCACAATTCAGTTTTACAAACTTTGCCTCTTATGGCGGTGGTGAAGTAAGTTTGTGCTTGTTTTCTATGATTTCTTCTCTGATAAGCGCTTCTAAGCATTTTGAAGCCCAATTCCTCTAAGAGTACAGTGTTTGTCAGAGGGATGTGAACCTATTGATTTGATGGTTTTCCTCACAGAAAATCTTTTCAAAGGTTCTCTGTTATCGGTTGTAGAGATTCATCTCCTACCTCCCTTTTCAGATCGATGATATACTCTTATATACCATTACCTCTGCTGATACCTTTTCAGTACTGGTTTGGCTATCTGCTATATGGGGATGGATGTCTTTCGGTAAGTATGTTTTTCTTATTTAAGACACTTGCAGCTATGGTTTGGCGCTTTATGTATTAATATAAAGTTTTAAATATATTTATTTTACTTATATTTGCCATGAGTCAGGTCTATGTATATTTCCTTTTGCAGACTGTCAGCTTCAGTTTGGGAAGCATGTTTAGGAAGTTATTTGTCTTACCTGGGGTATAGTCCTTTTTTTCAAATTGTTTTTCTTTTAATTTCGCTGGCAAAATTAGGCTCACAAGGGCGCAAAATGTTGTTATTTATTTCATCATTCTTTGAGCGAGAATTTTTTGGTGCGAAGGTACGTCTTTGATGACGCAAGTTCATCATTTCAGGCGACTTAGTTGACGCCAGGGTTACTTGCACAAGGTTGCGTCTGTGATTATGCAAGTTGCGTCATTTCCGGATGTTGTTGGCGCCAAAAAAAAATTCAACTTAATTTTGCGTCGTGCATCATACTTGGCGTCAAAAAATTTTGTTTATTTTTCACCCCACTTCCTATATGCCTCTTGCCTTCTATATGCTCAGTAGGCTATGCCGTTTGTATTTTTTTCCCATTCCTGAAACTGCCATATAAGGAAATTGTAAATTTTGCTTTAATGTTGTTTTTTCTTTTACATTTTGCAAGATGACTCAATCTGATCCTGTCTCAGAAGCAACTGTCGGAACCCTGCTGCCTGATCACAGTTCTACCAAAGCTAAGTGTATCTGTTGTAAATTAGCTGAGATTATGGGGGCTACTTATCAAGCCGTCTACTTTTCTGGCTTCGCCGGCCCAATACGTCCGCCTAAGCTCGCCTACCTTCGCCGCCGCGGACCTTGAATACGTTCGCCTAAGTTATCAAATAAAGCTGTCAAAAAGCCGCGGGGCGATGAGCAGCGGACTGTGACAGTTATCACTCATCCGATCTCGCTGCCCTTCGGCTTTTTCCCAGCTTTATTGCTAGCCTGTCACTAAGCACTCACACTAAACTACACTGTTCTACCCCCTATACCGGCGCCCCCGGAGGCCCCCGCAACTAAATAAAGTTACTAACCCCTAAACCGCCGCTCCTAGACCCCGCCGCAACTCTTATAAATGTATTAACCCCTAAACCGCCGCTCCTAGACCCCGCCGCAAGTCTTATAAATGTATTAACCCCTAAACCGCCGCTCCTAGACCCCGCCGCAAGTCTTATAAATGTATTAACCCCTAAACCGCCGCTCCCGGACACCGCTGCCACCTACATTATACCTAGTAACCCCTATCCTGCCCCCCTATACCGTCGCCCTCTATTATAAAATTATTAACCCCTATCCTGCTGATCCCGCACCTCTCCGCAACTAAATAAATAGTTTAACTCCTAAACCGCCGCTCCATGAACCCGTCGCAACCTATAATAAATTTATTAACCCCTATCCTGCCCCCCACTACGCCGCCGCCACTGTAATAAAATGATTAACCCCTAAACCTAAGTCTAACCCTAACCATAACGCCCCCCTAACTTAAATATTAATTAAATAAATCTAAATAAATTAACTCTTATTAACTAAATGAATCCTATTTAAAACTAAATACTTACCTTTAAAATAAACCCTAATATAGCTACAATATAAATAATAATTATATTCTAGCTATCTTAGGATTTATTTTTATTTTACAGGTACCTTTCAATTTATTTTAACCATGTACAATAGCTATTAAATAGTTATTAACTATTTAATAGCTTACCTAGCTAAAATAAAGAGAAATGTACCTGTGAAATAAATCCTAACCTAAGTTACAATTACACCTAACACTACACTATACTTTAATAAATTATTCCTATTTAAAAATAAATACTTACCTGTAAAATAAACCCTAAGATAGCTACAATGTAATTAATAATTATATTATAGCTATCTTAGGATTTATATTTATTTTACAGGTAACTTTGTATTTATTTTAGCTAGTTAGAATAGTTATTAAATAGTTATTAACTATTTAATAACTACCTAGCTAAAAGAAATACAAAATTACCTGTAAAATAAATCCTAACTTAAGTTACAATTAAACCTAATACTACACTATCATTAAATTAACTAAATAAACTACCTACAAAGAACTACAATGAAATACAATTACATAAACTAACTAAAGTACAAAAAATAAAAAAAGCTAAGTTACAAAAAATAAAAAATTAAGTTACAAACATGTTAAAAATATTACAACAATTTTAAGCTACTTACACCTAATCTAAGCCCCCTAATAAAATAACAAACCCCCCCAAAATAAAAAAAATCCCTACCCTATTCTAAATTACATAAATTTCAAAGCTCTTTTACCTTACCAGCCCTTAAAAGGGCCATTTGTGGGGGCATGCCCCAAAAAGTTCAGCTCTTTTGCCTGTAAAATAAAAATACAACCCCCCCCCCCAACATTAAAACCCACCACCCACATACCCCTAATCTAACCCAAACCCCCCTTACAAAAACCTAACACTAATCCCCTGAAGATCATCCTACCTTGAGTCGTCTTCACTCAGCCGAGCCACCGATGGAACTGAAGAGGACATCCGGAGCGGAAGAAGTTAATCCTCCAAGCGGCGCTGAAGAAATCTTCCATCCGATGAAGTCATCATCCAGGCGGCGCTGAAGAAGTCTTCGATCCGGCCGATGTCATCTTCAAAGAGGCGCTGAAGAGGTCTTCTATCCGGGCGAAGTCATCTTCCAAGCCGGGTCTTCAATCTTCCTTCCGCCGACGCGGAACCACCTTCTTCACCGACGGACTACGACGAATGACGGCTCCTTTAAGGGACGTCATCCAAGATGGCGTCCCCTCAATTCCGATTGGCTGATAGGATTCTATCAGCCAATCGGAATTAAGGTAGGAAAATCTGATTGGCTGATGGAATCAGCCAATCAGATTGAGCTCGCATTCTATTGGCTGTTCCGATCAGCCAATAGTATGCGAGCTCAATCTGATTGGCTGATTGGATCAGCCAATCGGATTGAACTTGAATCTGATTGGCTGATTCCATCAGCCAATCAGATTTTCCTACCTTAATTCCGATTGGCTGATAGAATCCTATCAGCCAATCGGAATTGAGGGGACGCCATCTTGGATGACGTCCCTTAAAGGAGCCGTCATTCGTCGTAGTCCGTCGGTGAAGAAGGTGGTTCCGCGTCGGCGGAAGGAAGATTGAAGACCCGGCTTGGAAGATGACTTCGCCCGGATAGAAGACCTCTTCAGCGCCTCTTTGAAGATGACATCGGCCGGATCGAAGACTTCTTCAGCGCCGCCTGGATGATGACTTCATCGGATGGAAGATTTCTTCAGCGCCGCTTGGAGGATTAACTTCTTCCGCTCCGGATGTCCTCTTCAGTTCCATCGGTGGCTCGGCTGAGTGAAGACGACTCAAGGTAGGATGATCTTCAGGGGATTAGTGTTAGGTTTTTGTAAGGGGGGTTTGGGTTAGATTAGGGGTATGTGGGTGGTGGGTTTTAATGTTGGGGGGGGGGTTGTATTTTTATTTTACAGGCAAAAGAGCTGAACTTTTTGGGGCATGCCCCCACAAATGGCCCTTTTAAGGGCTGGTAAGGTAAAAGAGCTTTGAAATTTATGTAATTTAGAATAGGGTAGGGATTTTTTTTATTTTGGGGGGGTTTGTTATTTTATTAGGGGGCTTAGATTAGGTGTAAGTAGCTTAAAATTGTTGTAATATTTTTAACATGTTTGTAACTTAATTTTTTATTTTTTGTAACTTAGCTTTTTTTATTTTTTGTACTTTAGTTAGTTTATGTAATTGTATTTCATTGTAGTTCTTTGTAGGTAGTTTATTTAGTTAATTTAATGATAGTGTAGTATTAGGTTTAATTGTAACTTAAGTTAGGATTTATTTTACAGGTAATTTTGTATTTCTTTTAGCTAGGTAGTTATTAAATAGTTAATAACTATTTAATAACTATTCTAACTAGCTAAAATAAATACAAAGTTACCTGTAAAATAAATATAAATCCTAAGATAGCTATAATATAAGTATTAATTACATTGTAGCTATCTTAGGGTTTATTTTACAGGTAAGTATTTATTTTTAAATAGGAATAATTTATTAAAGTATAGTGTAGTGTTAGGTGTAATTGTAACTTAGGTTAGGATTTATTTCACAGGTACATTTCTCTTTATTTTAGCTAGGTAAGCTATTAAATAGTTAATAACTATTTAATAGTTATTGTACATGGTTAAAATAAATTGAAAGGTACCTGTAAAATAAAAATAAATCCTAAGATAGCTAGAATATAATTATTATTTATATTGTAGCTATATTAGGGTTTATTTTAAAGGTAAGTATTTAGTTTTAAATAGGATTCATTTAGTTAATAAGAGTTAATTTATTTAGATTTATTTAATTAATATTTAAGTTAGGGGGCGTTAGGGTTAGGGTTAGGTTTAGGGGTTAATCATTTTATTACAGTGGCGGCGGCGTAGTGGGGGGCAGGATAGGGGTTAATAAATTTATTATAGGTGGCGACGGTGTAGGGGGGGCAGATTAGGGGTTAATAAATGTATTATAGGTGGCGACGGTGTAGGGGGGGCAGGATAGGGGTTAATACATTTAATATAGGTTGCGGCGGGTTCAGGGAGCGGCGGGTTAGGGGTTAATACATTTATTATAGTTGCGGTGGGCTCCGGGAGCGGCGGTTTAGGGGTTAATATGTATAGAGTAGCTTGCGGTGGGCTCCGGGAGCGGCGGTTTAGGGGTTAATATGTATAGAGTAGCTTGCGGTGGGCTCCGGGAGCGGCGGTTTAGGGGGTAATATGTATAGAGTAGCTTGCGGTGGGCTCCGGGAGCGGCGGTTTAGGGGGTAATAACTTTATTTAGTTGCGGCGGTGTAGGGGGGGTCAGATTAGTGGTGTTTAGACTCGGGGTACATGTTAGGGTGTTAGGTGTAGACAGCTCCCATAGAAATCAATGGGATGTCTGTCAGCAGCGAACTTGTACTTTCGCTATGGTCAGACTCCCATTGATTCCTATGGGATCCGCCGCCTCCAGGCTGGCGCTTTGAAAACCAGGTACGCTGGGCCGTAAAAGTGCCGAGCGTACCTGCTAGTTTTTTGATAGCTAGCAAAAGTAGTGAGAATGTGCCGCACTTGTGTGCGGAACATCTGGAGTGACGTAAGAATCGATCTGTGTCGGACTGAGTCCGGCGGATCGAAGCTGACGTCACAAAATTCTACTTTTGCCGGTCTCGAGCCTTTGATAACTAAGGCGTATCAGCCTCGCCACAAATACGCTGCGGAATACGCAGCGTATTTGAGGTTGACGGCTTGATAACTACCCCCCTATATCTCCAGCTGTAGTATGTAACAGTTGTCATGATAAGCTTTGTACGCAGAAAACGTTTCCATCAATACTAGTACAGTTTCTGTTATTCCTTCAACATCTAATGTACATGATATCCCTGTTGGTATGAAAAATTATATTGCTGATGTGATACAGAAGGCTTTGTCTGCTATCCCGCCTTCTAATAAACGTAAAAGGTCTTTTAAAACTTCTCATAAAATTGATGAAATTTCTAATGACCGACAAGATACTGAAATATCCTCCTCTGATGAGGAGGATCTCTCTGATTCAGAAGATCCTACCTCAGACATTGATACTGACAAATCTACTTACGCTTTCAAGATTGAGTATATTCGTTCCTTGTTAAAAGAAGTGTTGGTTACTTTGGATATTGAGGAGTCTAGTACTCTTGATATCAAAACTAGTAAACATTTAAATTCTGTTTATAAACCTCCTGTGGTTACTCCTGAGGTTTATCCAGTTCCTGATGCTATTTCTGATGTGTTTGGTAAGGAATGGGTTAAGCCAGGTACTTCTTTCATTCCTTCTTCTAGGTTTCAAAGGTTGTATCCTTTGCCAGCGGCTAGATTAGAGTTTTGGGAAAAAATCCCCAAAGTTGATGGGGCTATATCTACTCTTGCCAAACGTACTACTATTCCTATGGAAGACAGTACTTCTATTAAAGATCCTTTAGATAGGAAACTTGAATCCTATCTAAGGAAAGATTATTTATATTCTGGCTATCTCCTAAGGCCTGCCATTGCTATGGCTGATGTTGCGGCTGTGTCAAACTTTTGGTTGGATAGCTTAGTGCAACAGGAAACAGATCCTGATTTGTCTAGCATTGTTCGTTTGCTTCAACATGCTAATCATTTTATCTATGATGCTATTTTTGATATCATCAAAATTGATGTTAAATCTATGTATTTAGCTATTTTAGCTAGAAGAGCTTTATGGCTCAAATCTTGGAATGCTGACATGGGGGCCTATCTATCAAGCTCCGTATGGAGCTTGACGCCCCGTGTTTCTGGCGAACCTGCAGGCTTGCCAGAAACAGCAGTTATGAAGCAGCGGTCTAAAGACCGCTACTCCATAACCCTGTCCGTCTGCTCTGAGCAGGCGGACACATTGCCACAAATCAACCCGATCAAGTACGATCAGGTTGATTGACACCCCCTGCTGTCAGCCGATTGGCCGCGAATCTGCAGGGGGCGGTATTGCACCAGCAGCTCACAAGAGTTGCTGGTGCAATGCTGAATACAGAGAGCGTATCAGGTCCGACAGACCGTTGTTAAATAGGCCTCATGGTATCTAAGTCTAGATTACTATCTCTTTCTTTCCAAGGTAACAATTTATTTGGTTCTCAGTTGGATTCAATTATTCAACTATCACTGGGGGAAGGGAGTTTTTTTGCCTCAGGATAAAAGATCTAAGGGTAAATCTAAAGCTTCTAATCGTTTTTGTTCTTTTCGACAGAATAAGGAACAGAAAACCAATCCTTCCCCTAAAGACTCTGGTTCCAATTGGAAACCTTCTTCAAGTTGGAATAAATACAAGCCTTTTAAGAAACCAAAGCCAGCCCCCAAGTCTGCATGAAGGTGTGGCCCTCGTTTCAGACGGACAATATCACAACTGTGGCATATGTCAATCATCAGGGTGGGACTCGCAGTCCCCTAGCTATGAAAGAAGTACTCGGATACTTTCTTGGGCAGAATCCAGCTCTTGTCTAATATCTGCGGTGCATATCCCAGGTGTAGACAATTGGGAAGTGGATTATCTCAGCCGTCAGACCTTACATCCGGGGCAGTGGTCTCTCCATCCAGATGTATTTTGACAGATTGTACAGATGTGGGGTCTTCCAGAAATAGATCTGATGGCTTCTCATCTAAACAAGAAACTTCCCAGGTACCTGTCCAGGTCCAGGGATCTTCAGGCGGAGATGGTGGATGCTTTAGCAGTTCCTTGGTTTTATCAACCTGCTTATATCTTTCTGCCTCTAGTTCTTCCTCCAAGAGTGATCTACAAGATCATTATGGAACAATCTTATGTGTTTCTGATAGCACCAGCGTGGCCTCACAGGTTTTGGTATGCGGATCTTGTTTGGATGTCCAGTTGCCAGCCTTAGCCACATCCTTTAAGACCAGACCTTCTGTCTCAAGGGCCGTTTTTCCATCAGGATCTCAAATCATTAAATTTGAAGGTTTGGAAATTGAACGCGTAGTGCTTAGTCATAGAGGTTTCTCTGACTCAGTGATTAATACTATGCTGCAGGTTCGTACGTCTGTTTCAAGGAAGATTTATTATCGAGTTTGGAAGACCTATAATTCATGGTGTTCTTCTCATAAATTCTCCTGTCATTCTTTTAGAATTCCTAGAATTTTACAGTTTCTTCAGGATGGTTTGGATAAAGGTTTGTCTGCAAGTACTTTAAAGGGACACATCTCTGCTCTTTCTGTTTTATTTAATAGAAAGATTGCTAAGCTTCCTGATATTCACTGTTTTGTTCAGACTTTGGTGCATATCAAGCCTGTTATTAAATCAGTCTCTCCTCCTTGGAGTCTTAATTTGGTTTTGAAGACTTTGCAGGCTCCTCCGCTCCTTTTGAGCCTATGCATTCTTTGGATATTAAACTACTTTCTTGGAAAGTGTTGTTTCTTTTGGCTATCTCTTCAGCTAGAAGAGTTTCCGAATTGTCTGCTCTCTCTTGTGAGTCGCTTTTTCTGATTTTCCATCAGGATAAGGCTGTTTTGCGGACTTTGTTTACATTTCTTCCTAAGGTTGTGAATTCTAACAACATTAGTAGGGAAATTGTTGTTCCTTCCTTGTGTCCTAATCCCAAGAATGCTCTTGAAAGATCTTTGCAGTCTTTGGATGTTGTAAGAGCTTTGAAATATTATGTTGACGCTACTAAGGATTTCAGAAAGACTTCTAGTCTATTTGTGGTCTTCTCTGGTTCTAGGAAAGGTCAGAAAGATTCTGCAATTTCTTTGGCATCTTGGTTGAAGCTTTTGATTCATAAAACTTAATTTGGAGGCGGGACAGTCCCCACCTCAGAGGATCACAGCTCATTCTACTAGATCAGTCTCCACTTCTTGATGTATTTGCTTCTTCTGAAGCAGTCTTTGGTAGAAAAGTTCTTCAGGCAGCGGTTTCAGTTTGATTCTTCTGCTAATGTTTTAAGTTTTTTTCTTTCAATTTATGAGAAAAACTTATTTTTTGTGGATTTAATTTTTTCAGCGGAAAATGGCTGTTTTTATTTTATCCCTCCCTTTCTAGTGACTCTTCTGTGGACTTCCACATCTCGGGTATTTCTATCCCATACGTCACTAGCTCATGGACTCTTGCCAATTACATGAAAGAAAATATAATTTATGTAAGAACTTACCTGATAAATTAATTTCTTTCATATTGGCAAGAGTCCATGAGACCCACCCTTTTTCTGGTGGTTATGATTTTTTGTATAAAAGCACAATTATATTTCCAGTTCCTCTTTTTGTATGCTTTTTTACTCCTTTTTCTATCACCCCACTACTTGGCTATTTGTTAAACTGAATTGTGGGTGGGGTGAGGGGTGTATTTATGGGATTTTGAGGTTTGGGAAACTTTGCCCCTCCTGGTAGGATTGTATATCCCATATGTCACTAGCTCATGGACTCTTGCCAATATGAAAGAAATTAATTTATCAGGTAAGTTCTTACATACATTATATTTCCCTTAATCTTTCACTCTTCTCTCAATACTCTCCCTCTATACCATTTCTTTTTCCTTGTCTCTACACATCTATCTTCCCTTCTCCCCTTCTCTCCTTCCACATTCTCCCCCTCTCATCCCCCCATCTCCTTCCAACCTACCCTGAGTCTCTTCACCATATCTTTACAGACTAATAGAAATGTAGGTTTGTTTTCAGACAAAATGTATTCTATTCAGTAACAATTTAGCAATACCCTTGTCAGTTAATTCTTTTGTGTGTGTTTTATTTGTGTTGCTGCTGGCTTATATCAGTAGCACTAACTTCTAATTTAACTAGATCTAAGTTTAACCTGCTGTCCAGCTGCTTCTCTGCTGCCCTTAATACATGGATTTTCATTAACAAACTAATTCTGAATGACCACCCTTAATGAGTATGAGATGAAATAAATGTTGTTGTTTTTTTTTTAAACTGATAGGGATGTTAAAGCAAAATAAGCGATGAAAGAGAGATGAGAACAGGAAAAAGGAAGGTAAAAAGGGGAAAAAAAGTAACAAGGAAAAAAGAAAAAAAAAAACACCAAGAAAAAAAAACAAGAAAATATATAGGAAGAAAAGTCTAAAAATAAATATTCATACCCCTGAGCAATAATTCTTAACATTGAGATAATATTTTCTTACCCCATTATGGACCAGATTACGAGTGTTGCGCTATTGTTTGTGTGCAAGCGATATCAGGTTTCTCTAAAGATGTATGTGTGTATATATATATATATATATATATATATATATATATATATATATATATATATATATATACACACACAGTATATATATATATATACAGGGAGTGCAGAATTATTAGGCAAGTTGTATTTTTGAGGATTAATTTTATTATTGAACAACAACCATGTTCTCAATGAACCCAAAAAACTCATTAATATCAAAGCTGAATATTTTTGGAAGTAGTTTTTAGTTTGTTTTTAGTTTTAGCTATTTTAGGGGGATATCTGTGTGTGCAGGTGACTATTACTGTGCATAATTATTAGGCAACTTAACAAAAAACAAATATATACCCATTTCAATTATTTATTTTTACCAGTGAAACCAATATAACATCTCAACATTCACAAATATACATTTCTGACATTAAAAAAACAAAACAAAAACAAATTAGTGACCAATATAGCCACCTTTCTTTGCAAGGACACTCAAAAGCCTGCCATCCATGGATTCTGTTAGTGTTTTGATCTGTTCACCATCAACATTGCGTGCAGCAGCAACCACAGCCTCACAGACACTGTTCAGAGAGGTGTACTGTTTTCCCTCCTTGTAAATCTCACATTTGATGATGGACCACAGGTTCTCAATGGGGTTCAGATCAGGTGAACAAGGAGGCCATGTCATTAGATTTTCTTCTTTTATACCCTTTCTTGCCAGCCACGCTGTGGAGTACTTGGACGCGTGTGATGGAGCATTGTCCTGCATGAAAATCAGGTTTTTCTTGAAGGATGCAGACTTCTTCCTGTACCACTGCTTGAAGAAGGTGTCTTCCAGAAACTGGCAGTAGGACTGGGAGTTGAGCTTGACTCCATCCTCAACCCGAAAAGGCCCCACAAGCTCATCTTTGATGATACCAGCCCAAACCAGTACTCCACCTCCACCTTGCTGGCGTCTGAGTCGGACTGGAGCTCTCTGCCCTTTACCAATCCAGCCACGGGCCCATCCATCTGGCCCATCAAGACTCACTCTCATTTCATCAGTCCATAAAACCTTAGAAAAATCAGTCTTGAGATATTTCTTGGCCCAGTCTTGACGTTTCAGCTTGTGTGTCTTGTTCAGTGGTGGTCGTCTTTCAGCCTTTCTTACCTTGGCCATGTCTCTGAGTATTGCACACCTTGTGCTTTTGGGCACTCCAGTGATGTTGCAGCTCTGAAATATGGCCAAACTGGTGGCAAGTGGCATCTTGGCAGCTGCACGCTTGACTTTTCTCAGTTCATGGGCAGTTATTTTGCGCCTTGGTTTTTCCACACGCTTCTTGCGACCCTGTTGACTATTTTGAATGAAACGCTTGATTGTTCGATGATCACGCTTCAGAAGCTTTGCAATTTTAAGAGTGCTGCATCCCTCTGCAAGATATCTCACTATTTTTGACTTTTCTGAGCCTGTCAAGTCCTTCTTTTGACCCATTTTGCCAAAGGAAAGCAAGTTGCCTAATAATTATGCACACCTGATATAGGGTGTTGATGTCATTAGACCACACCCCTTCTCATTACAGAGATGCACATCACCTAATATGCTTAATTGGTAGTAGGCTTTCGAGCCTATACAGCTTGGAGTAAGACAACATGCATAAAGAGGATGATGTGGTCAAAATACTCATTTGCCTAATAATTCTGCACTCCCTGTATATATATACACATACATATATATATGTTATGGGTAAAGTCCGAAATCTGGGTAATGCCTGAGATAGTGTAATTCCCCATCTACACTATGTTTTTTTGCTGGGGGGTTAAAGGAAGGCCCCCCGCCGATCCTCTGGCATTCACACCAAGCCCCCCTTAAACTCCACCAGACGGAGGCAAAAATGGATAGTGAAGATGTGGGAATTACAGTACATCATATTTATGTTTCATAATCGTATTTGTTACTGAAATGTGCTAAAAACCAGCACTTTTAAATCAAATATATAGAAGATGTGAATATGTATGATGAAGTGAGTTTATGCACTCTGAGTAGATTTATGTTACGTCGGGCTTCACCCAGACCTGCTTGGGTAATCCTAAAATTACTGAGGTAATGCTAGGATTACCCCATTTTGGACTTTACTTGCAACATATATATATATATATATATATATATATATATATGTGTGTGTGTGTGTGTGAACACATATATTTACAGAAATTTAAATTAAAATACATATGTACAGATGTGTATATATATATATATATATATATATATATATATATATATATATATATATATATATATATATATATATATATATATATGTGCATTGGAGCCCTTTGCAGTAAAGTACATGAAAACATGAACACATATATTTATGCAATATTCATTTTTAATAAATGTTTTAACTATGAATTTACTGCAAATATTTCACATTCCAATGTTCTGCACATAGGGAAATATGTTCTTAGTATTTCTAAATAGATATTCCTATATTTATCTGTATATATCTATACCTATATATAATCATATAGATATATAGGTATAGATATATATTGTACGAAAATACCATCAGATGAATATGTAGTGACGTGCGGTGATGTCAGAGGCTGGCGAGGCACTGACTATGATATGCCCGAGTAGCACATATATGAACCCAATAGAGATATTTTAAATTTACAACTAAATTAGTAGGTTGCACAATGACTATTTGAATTCTTTACAACACATGCATACAGGAAATAAAACAAATCAATTCTCGTTATATAGGCTATCTATCTTTTTAAACAATAAAAAAATTGGAGAAGACTGTCCCTTTAAACATATGTAATTACTATTCTCCAAGTACAAAAATACCACGTTCTCTGAATTATTATGTTTTTTATAAATAAAAGAGAAAATATTTATTGTACTACCAATATTTATTATTATTATGAGATGATAGGGCCTATCTATCAAGCTCCGAAAGGAGCTTGACGGCCCGTGTTTCTGGCAAGTCTTCAGACTCGCCAGAAACAGCAGTTATGAAGCAGCGGTCACAAAGGCCGCTGCTTCATAACCTGTCCGCCTGCTCTGAGCAGGCGGACAGACATCGCCGGAAATCAACCCGATCGAGTACAATCGAGTTGATTGACACCTCCCTGCTGGTGGCCCATTGGCCGTGAGTCTGCAGGGGGCAGCGTTGCACCAGCAGCTCTTGTGAGCTGCTGGTGCAATGCTGAATATGGAGAGCATATTGCTCTCCGAATTCAGCGAGGTCTGGCGGGCCTGATCCGCACTGTCGGATCAGGTCCGCCAGACTTTGTTAAATAGAGGCCGATGTGTTACCGGCAGTTATGTGAATGATGATGTAGGTTATGTCATGAGCTTTATGATTTATGATGTCATCGATTATCTCATTCATAAAGTCATTAGTGTGTATCACTGATGATGTCACCAAAACAATAAAGGAAGAGAGGGGAGAATTTTCAATTTTTTAAATGTTTGAATGAAAATTTAAATTCTGTGAAAAAAGTTAAATTTCTAGGTTTAAAACAGAATATATACATATAATATATATGTTCTATGTAAACTTTTTTCAGTATGTACTGTGGCATAAGTATATAATTAATTATATAGTTCAGCATTGCCCTATAATTATGTCACACCCCAGCTACATTTATACAAGCATATAATGTACTACCTTATATACTTCAGCATAAGGTGTATTATGATAATACACAATAACAATTACTTTTCAAATGCCCATTATTGCCTGAAAAATATATAAATAATAATAATGCCCATCACAAAATATAAACTGCACCAGAGAATTAAATGGGAACAAATGTATGAATCCCTTTACCTGCCTACAACACAGTATCTGGTACAATAAGGGAGTTCTCGCACTGTCATATGTTTGAGGTGTTCAGTGGGAGAGTGAGGGGGGGTGCCCAGTCATATGTTTGAGGTGTTCAGTGCACACTGCACAATGCACACTAGTGTCTGAGTCTGGCGGTCCCCCCCAGTCACCCCACGCAGCCAGCCTGAGTCTGAGAGCCGTCTGGCTGTCCTGAGCCACCCCACCACCGTGACCACACATTTTTTAACAGTGCAACGGTCGGTCAGGACAGGAGTCCTGATCCTGACCAACCGTTGCACTGTTAAAAAATGTGAAGAAACTAGTGTGACTGAGACGTCACACACACGACTCGAGTGTCTGACTGAGATGATGTCGACTCACTCCACAGTCCATTCCTCTGTACTTACTAGTCTGTCTGACACTGACAGTGGTTCTGGCTTGTGGCTACTGGCTTCTCAGCCCCCCCCGTCAGCCCATGCCAGCCAGCCTGAGTCTAAGAGCCGCCTGATAGCTGACTGTCCTGAGCCACCCCACCACCGTGACCACGCACCAGCACCTCCTCCTGAGTTCACATTTTTTAACAGTGCAACGGTCGGTCAGGAGTCCTGATCCTGACCGACCGTTGCACTGTTAAAAAATGTGAAGAGAGTGACTAGTGTGAGACGTCACACACACGACTCCAGTGTCTGTCTGACTCACTGACTGAGATGATGTCGACTCCACATTTCACTCACTTACTAGTCTGATGACAGGCTTGTGGCTTCTGTTCTTCTGTCACACACAGTGACCGCGTAGGCAGTACAGCCTGCTGATGACACTGGGTGAGGGTCCTGAGTCTGACCCTGTCTTCTACCTACTCTGTCTCCCAGGCACTGGCAGCTATCCTAAGGATAAGTGGGACTGAGAGCTCAGAGCAGTGACACACATGACAGACACTTCTCAATCCGCGCATCACAAATTCCCGCCTGACACTAGTCAGTCCAGAAGTCAGACATGCTCATGTCTGATTGGCTGACGGGTGGACAGGGCTCCCGAGGCTTGAACAGACAAGCCTCCGATGGGAGCAGTATGGGCCGCATAGGAGACTGCATTAGATCTTATTTGCCATTGGGTGGCAGTCTCTAGCGGCCCATACAACACAATACATTCATATTGCGCAATGGAAGGGTAGCTGGCTGTCCTCTTCTTGCGCAATATGAATGTAATTACTTATTATGTTTTTTTTTAGTATAAAGTATACACTGACTAGTACTGAATTTGGTGGAGGGGGTGGGGGTCACCTTTTTTATTAAAAAAATAAATAAAATAAATTGGAATTTTTTTTCCCTATTATTAAAAAGGCTGTAATACACCACTTGGCCAGGGGAGGCGCTGCCTCACCTGCCTCCTATGAGTGCACGTCCCTATGTATGAATAAATAGAACATATTCTGTTATGTGAAGAACATTGGAATGTGAAATATTCATATTTTTATGTCGGGTTAGCGCACTTGAGAATATGGGGCCTATCTATCAAGCTCCGAAAGGAGCTTGATGGCTCGTGTTTCTGGCGAGTCTTCAGACTCGCCAGAAACAACAGGTATGAAGCAGCGGTCACAAAGGCCGCTGCTCCATAACCTGTCCACCTGCTCTGAGCAGGCGGACAGACATCACCGGAAATCAACCCGATCGAGTACGATTAGGTTGATTGACAGCTAGCTGCTGGCGGCCCATTGGCTGCGAGTCTGCAGGGGGCGGCGTTGCACCAGCAGCTCTTGTGAGCTGCTGGTGCAATGCTGAATACGGAGAGCGTATTGATCTCCGCATTCAGTGAGGTCTTGTGGACCTGATCCGCACTGTCGGATCAGGTCCGCAAGACCTTTCATAAATAGAGGCCAATGTGTTCGGATTAGCGCAAGAGCAGGGTGTTACGTTTTTTCCCACTTTTTTTTTCTTCATTGACTTCTATGGGGGAATAGGTTATCGCGTGCGATATTCTAACCGGCTTTTTACGTGCATCGGGTAAGCGCGCAAGCAATAACTTTTTACTGTTAACTTGTAATACGAGTGCAACTCAACGTGTGCAAAAAGTTTACTTCTAGCGCAGTTAGCGTGTCAGAGAAATCGCTAAAAAGCTCTCAACTCAAAATCTGGCCCTATATCGTCCTTTTAATTCTACTAAAACTTTCCTTTTCTACACTTTGCCTTTTACAAGTACATATTCTGTGACATAAGTGAGTACCCAGGATGTGCCAGGTGTGCCCAGGTACACCCTAATGCAGCTGACTCCAGAAAAGCCTGAATTTAATAATTGGGAGGTTTTCCAAGTACTCCACCATCACCTGGGGCCACTCAGAACTTTACTTGTGAGCCCCCTCTTTATCCAATATGCTAAGAGTATGTCAGGAAAAAATTTATCCCTGACCAGGGATGTTATTTCCTATAACGTTTTATACAGAACACAACTGTAGACTTAATTAAGTTTGTACCACTTTAAGAATGAACTATTATATTGCTTAATAATAGCTGTTTCTTTAAGTGGAATTATTCAGGAATAAGAGGGGTTGAAATATTATAGTTATTTAACCCACAAATATATACTTCAATAATGCGGTGTAATATCGGAGCAAAGGAATCTCACACTGAGAGACTGAGTGACAGGCAATACTTCAGGTATTACAACCTGACAGGCAGGATGATTTTACTTATCAGATTCACTATAAGCTCTGCAAGAAAGAAAGTTCCGTTCTGAGTAGGTACAGCCGTTATGGTACTGTGAGTCTGTACAATACTTGAAGTGCCAAAAGAATTTAGAGAATCTTGTCAGCTCAGTGAGCCGGAACGCTGTTGTCCATGAGAAGTGCTCCTGCAGTTCCTTTCTAATGCGGAGACTAGTGGGCGTGAGCCGTGTGTGTTCGGCTAGAGTGACGGGTGACGTCACACGCCGATCCTCGCTACAAACAGTGAGTAAATGTAGCGATTTGAGAATCATATGAGGTTGTTTGTAATCCGAATTAGTCTATTGACCGGCTTATCTTTTAGGCAGTTGCTGAGTGCACAGATCAATGACAAATGTAGAATTCCCAGATGATCAGAGGTAGGTGAAATTGTAATGAAGGTATCCTGTGGAAAACGGATTCTCTTGGAAATTGATAATGTGATTCTCAGGATTCTTATGAGAAATGCAGGTGCTTATCCAGAATTTAGAAATAATCAGGAATCAAAAAGTTATTACTGTAGAGAGCTCAGGTTCAAGAGACTTCTGTGAACATGGAGTCTAAATTACTAAGCACTAGGAACAGGGTGTTGTTAGGATTTATAGATTCAGAGTGAGGCTGATGTCATAGGTGGGAGGAATAGAGTATTCCTGACATCTCCCCCCCCCAGGGAAGTCAATAGACGTCAAGGACCAGGACGATCCGGATTGCGCCTATGGAACAGAGAGACCATCCGAGGCGCATGCACTTGATCAGAGGGTTCCCAAGAGTCCTCGTCAGAGGAATATCCAAGCCATCTGACGAGATATTGCAACTTCCCTTTGTGGAACCTAGAATCCAAAATTGAAGCGACATCAAATTCTTCGGAAGATTGAGTTGTCGATGGTGGGGGAAGTACGATGTCCTGATTCCTCATAGGTACGTGAGGTTTGAGTAGAGATACATGAAAGGTCGGGTGGACCTTCATAGTATCTGGGAGACGAAGGGTAACAGCATTAGGATTAACAATTTTAATGATTGGGAATGGACCAACAAACAACCCACCCAGCTTTTTGCTGGGAATGCTTAATTTTAGGTTTTTTGTTGATAACCAAACCAGGTCTCCAGTCGAATATGTGGGAGAAGGTCTTCTGCGTAGGTTATAATAATGTTGGTGTTTTTCTTGGGACTTAGAGATGTTCTCCTTCAATGTATTGAAGATATTGCGATGGTTGGCAGTGAAGTCTATAGCACTCGGACCACATGATGTGCTTATATCAGAGAGGTCCGAGGTAGGGTAAGAATTCGGATGGAAGCCATACGTGGCGAAGAATGGTGACATTTGGGTTGTAGAATTTTCCGAATTGTTGAAGGCAAATTCTGCCGTGGGTAGATAGGTAAACCAATCTTCTTGCTGATAAGAACAATAACAACGAATGTATTGTTCAAGCCATTGGTTCACCCTTTCTACCTGTCCATTTGTTTGCGGATGGAATGCTGTAGTGAATCGGTGGTCTATCTGCAAGAGTGTAGTAAGGGATCTCCAGAAACGAGAGGTGAATTGAGTTCCTCGATCAGAAGTCATAACCTTGGGTAGACCATGGAGGCGAACAACATTCGTGAGAAATAACGTAGCTGTTTCTGAGGCAGTTGGTAACTTATGGAATGCTACGAAATGGGCCATTTTGGTGAAGAGATCGATTACTACCATAATGGTATTCATTCCGGAAGAGAGTGGAAGCTCAACTATAAAGTCGAGAGAAATATGTTGCCATGGATGAAAAGGGACAGGTAAAGAGATGAGAGTGCCATAAGGTGCTGTTTTGCTTGCCTTGGAAGTGGCACAAATAGTGCAAGTCTTAATGTATTCCTTTATGGATTGTGACATTGACGGCCACCAATACATTCTACTGATGGTCTCCTTAGTTCTTCTTTCACCTGGATGTCCAGCAAGGGGGGTCTCATGGTGTAATTGTAAGAGAAGTGGTCTTACACTTGGTGGTACATACAGTTTCTCGTTATAGTAAAACAAGCCATTTGAACCAGACTTAAGGTTGTGCTGATGAATATTCTCATCGGAGGTGTAGGAGTCCTTGAAAGCCTTAAATAGAAAAGGAGTTAAACCAATGAAATTTTGAGTGGGAATTATAGAAGTGCATTCAGGAATGTAGTCTGGAGGGTCGTCTTTTCTTGACAAAGCATCCGCCTTACCATTTTTAGAAGACGGCCTGTATACGATGTGGAAATTAAATCTAGTGAAGAAGAGATTCCAGCGCATTTGTCTAGCAGAGAGTGTTTTATTGGTTTGTAGATAAGCGAGATTTTTATGATCTGTAAAGATGATGATGGGCAATTTGGTACCCTCAAGTAGATGTCTCCAGTTTTCCAATGCCTTTTTAATCGCCAACAGTTCCTTTTCCCCAATTGGATAGTTTCTTTCAGGGGAAGTCATGACTTTTGAGTAGAAAGCAACTGGATACATTGGTTCAGTGGGAGAGGACTTCTGTGACAGTATTGCTCCTACGGCAAAGTCAGAGGCATCAACTTCAAGAATGTATTGATAGTCAGCATTGGGGAAATGGAGGATCGGTGCTGAAGTGACTTTTTGTTTGAGTAGATCAAATGCTGTGGAGGCTTCCTTAGACCAATGAAATCTGGTGAGGGTACTTGTAAGCTGAGTTAAAGGCTTGGCAATAGATGAAAAGTTTCTAACAAACTTTCGATAATAATTAGCGAAACCTAAAAAACGTTGAAGCTGTTTTCTGTTTTTAGGGGTAACCCAATTTCTTATGGCCTCAACTTTGTCTTCCTGCATACTGATCCCATTTGGTGATATGTTGTATCCAAGAAATGAGATGGTATCAGTGTGGAACTGACATTTTTCAAGTTTTGCATACAATCTATGGGTACGGAGTCGTGAAAGAACTCGACGAACATCTTTTATGTGATTGTCAAAAGAACTTGAATAGATGAGAATGTCGTCAAGGTATATGACCAGGCAGACATCAAGTAGGTCTCTGAATACATCATTGATAAAATGCTGGAATGTTCCTGGGGCATTGCAGAGGCCAAAAGGCATAACCAAATACTCGAAGAGACCATACCTTGTTCTGAAGGCGGTTAACCATTCATCTCCTTCACGGATTCTAACAAGATTGTATGCTCCTCTCAAGTCAAGCTTGGTATAGATGGTGGCATGTTGGAGTCGTTCTATCAATTCAGGGATCAGTGGAAGGGGGTATCTGTTCTTTATAGTGCGTTGGTTTAAGTCCCTGTAATCTATGATGGGTCGGAGTGAACCGTCTTTGTTCTTCACAAAAAACATCCCTGCGCCCGCAGAGGAAGTTGATGGTCGAATGAAGCCTTTTCGGAGATTCTCATCTAAGTACTGCTTGAGATGTTCCAGTTCTGGAGAGGATAATGGATACAGGCGTCCATAAGGAATGGAAGAACCGGGTTTTATGTCTATTGGACAATCGTATATCCGATGGGGAAGAAGTGATTCTGCCTCTACTTTACTAAACACATCTTTATAGTCGGCGTACACCTCTGGCAAATGGGGTACATCTGGTGCGACCGACAAAAGAGTGGTTTTCGGAACACAATGTTGTTGGCAATAAGTTGAGTTCAAATCAACCTTCAATGTACTCCATTCTATAGAAGGTTGATGTTTCATGCACCAAGCTAAACCTAAAACAATAGGAAAAAGTGGAGATGGTATAACATCAAACTCTATTAATTCAGTATGTCCAGTTGAAGTAGTAACTGAGAGAGGAATGGTTTGATGTGTAATAGGACCACTTGCAATAGAAGACCCATCAATAACACGCACAGCAACAGGTAAATGCTTAATCACACATGGAATTTTATTACTTTTTACAATAGCTACATTGAGGAAATTCCCATATGCGCCTGTGTCAATGATTGCTTCAGACGGAAGGCTTCGCTGGCCCCACTGTAAAAAAATAGAGAGTTTGCAGTAAGAGTGTGTCATGGTAGGAGTCTGTGTAGCTGATAAAGAAATACACTTACTTTTCTTTGCCTTTGAAAGTAAGGGACACTCATCAACAGCATGGGAGGAACTGGCACAGTACATGCAGAGTGAGTTTAATCTCCTCCTAGTTCTTTCCAGCAATGTCAATGGAGCTCTTGCTATGCCTACTTCCATAGGTTCAGGTCCTGGTCTGGATTGAAAAGATGGATATGAAGATTGTGTTGGTTTTGGTACCTGGTCTGTATGACCCCTCTCTGACTTCCTCTCTCTTAGACGTCTGTCTATTTGGATGACGAGAGTCATAAGTGCTTCCAATGTTTTTGGTAATTCGGTTCTTGCCAACTCATCTTTGATGTTTTCTGCTAAGCCGAGTCGAAACTGATTACGGAGAGCTATAGGGTTCCATTGAGAATCCCTGGCATACTGCTTGAACTCAGTTATGTAATCCTCAACGAGACGTTTGCCTTGTCTCAATTTTCTCATTGAGGTCTCTGCTGAAAGCTGAGCATCAGAGTCCAAGTACAACTCATCCATCTGAGAAAAGAAATCATCCAAAGATGCCAGAATGGGTTGATTAGTCTCAAAGGACGCATCTGCCCACACACGGGGTTCACCCCGAAGGAAAGAGATCACTGTTAAGACTTTAACCCTTTCAGTGCAATAAGTCTTAGGTTTCAACCCAAATAATAAATGACATGCAGTCTTAAACTGTCGATATAATTTCCTATTGCCTGAAAAGGGTTCTGGTAGAGAGACTGTTGGTTCAGGGATTGGATCCGGTTTTGGAGCAATTGAATCATGTATGAATCTCCTTAGGGATTGATTCTCCAGCTCTAATTCCCTTAATGCTGTTCCCATTTGATCAACTCTCTGAGAGAGGGAGTAAACAAACTGGGGTAAATCTACTGGTTCTGTAGTCATCTTGGCTTAGTAATATGTCAGGAAAAATTTTATCCCTGACCAGGGATGTTATTTCCTATAACGTTTTATACAGAACACAACTGTAGACTTAATTAAGTTTGTACCACTTTAAGAATGAACTATTATATTGCTTAATAATAGCTGTTTCTTTAAGTGGAATTATTCAGGAATAAGAGGGGTTGAAATATTATAGTTATTTAACCCACAAATATATACTTCAATAATGCGGTGTAATATCGGAGCAAAGGAATCTCACACTGAGAGACTGAGTGACAGGCAATACTTCAGGTATTACAACCTGACAGGCAGGATGATTTTACTTATCAGATTCACTATAAGCTCTGCGAGAAAGAAAGTTCCGTTCTGAGTAGGTACAGCCGTTATGGTACTGTGAGTCTGTACAATACTTGAAGTGCCAAAAGAATTTAGAGAATCTTGTCAGCTCAGTGAGCCGGAACGCTGTTGTCCATGAGAAGTGCTCCTGCAGTTCCTTTCTAATGCGGAGACTAGTGGGCGTGAGCCGTGTGTGTTCGGCTAGAGTGACGGGTGACGTCACACGCCGATCCTCGCTACAAACAGTGAGTAAATGTAGCGATTTGAGAATCATATGAGGTTGTTTGTAATCCGAATTAGTCTATTGACCGGCTTATCTTTTAGGCAGTTGCTGAGTGCACAGATCAATGACAAATGTAGAATTCCCAGATGATCAGAGGTAGGTGAAATTGTAATGAAGGTATCCTGTGGAAAACGGATTCTCTTGGAAATTGATAATGTGATTCTCAGGATTCTTATGAGAAATGCAGGTGCTTATCCAGAATTTAGAAATAATCAGGAATCAAAAAGTTATTACTGTAGAGAGCTCAGGTTCAAGAGACTTCTGTGAACATGGAGTCTAAATTACTAAGCACTAGGAACAGGGTGTTGTTAGGATTTATAGATTCAGAGTGAGGCTGATGTCATAGGTGGGAGGAATAGAGTATTCCTGACAGAGTAAGAGAGAGAGAAACAAAGGAAAAGGGGGTAAACAATTACACTTTATTAACATATATACAAATAGGTACAAATAGAAAGGAAGATGTAGTAGTGGATCTTAGAGATGGGGATATTTACTTCCAAACTCTTATTCAGCAATCACACTATCTGACATCTAACTACTAATAATTTTAAAACAACTAAGAGTATGTATGTGGTGTCTGCTTGAATATATGGAGTTATGAATATAGGGATTCAGTAAGAAATCGTCTGACTTTGTTTGATCAAAGCAGTACACAGGTAGGAGGACGCCTTTGAGCGCATAGCTTCCTTGCGATTGTGTGAATATTTTGTGATCCGTCATGATACCCTGTATTTATACTGATGCCTAAAACACATAAACATACCTAATACACGCTCACTGGGTCCACTGGCCCCTTTTTTAACCTTTGTTTTAAAATTATTAGTAGTTAGATGTCAGTGTGATTGCTGAATAAGAGTTTGGAAGTAAAAATCCCCATCTCTAAGATTCACTACTACACTTTATTAACATATATACAAATGGGTACAAATAGAAAGGATTCTATTTGTACCCATTTGTATATATGTTAATAAAGTGTAATTGTTTACCCCCTTTTCCTTTTGATATCTACAGTGTATAATTCTACACTTGACTTTAATGTCACAATTCCCTTAATTTTCCCTAATCCTTTTATTATAGTAAGAGAGAGAGTTGAGACCTAAGCGCCTCTTTTGCCCTCACTGCACTGCTGGTTGCTGCTCTTGCGAGGTGCACAGATATGGTTGTAGGACGTAGTGCCACATCATATTTCCAAGCTCTGCAGTCACCCAGGAGGGAGCACAAGTTGGAAGTTTTTTTATCAGCATTGTTGCAATAACTTAGTAAACCTATCAATTAATACGGTGAGTTCAATTAACCAGGACTCAATAAAACCACTGCTATTGCACTTTAATTTGTGCACAGTGTGATGATAATTGTATGTTCCATGCTTTTTTAGCATTATGGTATCAGCTTCAACAGTGCAAGGAGGCAAAGGGGTACATTTATTAAGCAGCGGATGCTGCTTTATTCTGCGTGAGCCTTCTGACTCGCCGGAAACAGGAGTTAAGAAGCAGCGGTCTTAAGACTGCTGCTCCTTAACTCGTCTGCCACCTCTGAGGTGTCGGACTGTAATCATCATTATCAGATAGGAATAGCAAATCATGTCCGCCCGCGGTATGATAAATCTACCCCAAGTCTTAATGTTAGATTTTCTAAAGCTATCTAGTCTGACAAGATTCAATAAGATGCCTTGACAGCATTATGAGGCCCCTCAGATATTGTTTGAAAGGCATGAGTTTTTGAGAATTGGCCCCCCCCCGTGACCTAGGCAGTTACTATCTTCCTGCACTGTAGCAGGCGACCTGTGTGGTTAGGGCTCGGAGCCACTGCGTCAGGTCTGCATGTAGAGGGTTTTAGTTCTCTGGTTATAAATATATATACTATTTTCTCTTGTAAGGTGTATCCAGTCCACGGATCATCCATTACTTGTGGGATATTCTCCTTCCCAACAGGAAGTTGCAAGAGGATCACCCACAGCAGAGCTGCTATATAGCTCCTCCCCTAACTGCCATATCCAGTCATTCTCTTGCAAGCTCTCAACATAGCTGGAGGTAGTAAGAGGAAAGTGGTGTAATATAGTTAGTTTTTTCTTCAATCAAAAGTTTATTGTTTTTAAATGGTATTATTGTTTTTAAATGCTACCGGAGTTGTACTATTTTATCTCAGGCAGCATTTAGAAGAAAAATCTGCCTGCGTTTTTCTATGATCTTAGCAGAAGTAACTAAGATCCACTGCTGTTCTCACATATGTCTGAGGAGTGAGGTAACTTCAGAGGGAGAATGGCGTGCAGGTTTTCCTGCAATAAGGTATGTGCAGTTTAAGTTTTTCTAGGGATGGAATTTGCTAGAAAAAAGCTGCTGATACCGGATTAATGTAAGTTAAGCCTAAATACAGTGATTTAATAGCGACTAGTATCAGGCTTGCTATCAGAGGTATATACTCTGATTAATGTGCAATATAAAACGTTTGCTGGCATGTTTAATCATTTTTATATATGCTTTAGTGATAAAACTTTTTGAGGCCTAGTTTTTTCCACATGGCTGGCTTGATTTTTGCCTAGAAACAGTTTCCTGAGGCTTTCCACTGTGGGCCTAGTTAAAATTACAGACAGAGACATTCAGCTTCCCTCAGCAGTCCCCTGCATGCTTTAGGACATCTCTGAAGGGCTCAAAAGGCTTCAAAAGTCATATATTGAGGAAGGTAAAGCCACAGTGAAGCTGTGGCAGTTGTTGTGACTGTTTAAAAAACGTTTTTTTTCAATTTGTTAATCCGTTTTTTGTATTAAGGGGTTAATCATCCATTTGCAAGTGGGTGCAATGCTCTGCTAACTTGTTACATACACTGTAAAAATTTTGTTAGTTTAACTGCCTTTTTTCACTGTTATTTCAAATTTTAGCAAAATTTGTTTCCCTTAAAGGCACAGTAACGTTTTTTATATTGCTTGTTTAACTTGATGTAAAGTGTTTTCCAAGCTTGCTAGTCTCATTGCTAGTCTGTATAAACATGTCAGCGGTATTAGCCAGACTGCTGGAATTCAGAGGAAAGCGTGATAGCTCTGGGGTTAGACGTAGTGCAGAGCGCGCAGATGCCTTAAGGCCCATGTCTGATACTGCGTCACAATATGCAGAAGCTGAGGAAGGAGAGCTTCAGTCTGTGGGTGACATTTCTGATTCGGGGAAACCTGATTCAGATATTTCTACTTTTAAATTTAAGCTCGAGAACCTCCGTGTATTGCTTGGGGAGGTGTTAGCTGCTCTGAATGACTGTGACACAATTGCAGTACCAGAGAAATTGTGTAGACTGGATAAATACTATGCGGTGCCGGTGTGTACTGATGTTTTTCCAATACCTAAAAGGTTTACAGAAATCATTAATAAGGAGTGGGATAGACCCGGTGTGCCGTTTTCCCCCCCCCCTCCTATTTTTAGAAAAATGTTTCCAATAGACGCCACCACACGGGACTTATGGCAGACAGTCCCTAAGGTGGAGGGAGCAGTTTCTACTTTAGCAAAGCGTACCACTATCCCTGTCGAGGACAGTTGTGCTTTTTCAGATCCAATGGATAAAAAATTAGAAGATTACCTTAAGAAAATGTTTATTCAACAAGGTTTTATCCTGCAGCCCCTTGCATGCATTGCGCCTGTCACTGCTGCTGCAGCGTTCTGGTTTGAGTCTCTGGAAGAGGCCTTTCGGACAGCTACTCCATTGACTGAAATACTTCACAAGCTTAGAACACTTAAGCTAGCTAATTCTTTTGTTTCTGACGCCATTGTTCATTTGACTAAACTAACGGCTAAGAATTCTGGATTCGCCATCCAGGCGCGTAGGGCGCTATGGCTTAAATCTTGGTCAGCTGACGTGACTTCAAAGTCTAAATTACTTAACATTCCCTTCAAGGGGCAGACCCTATTCGGGCCTGGTTTGAAGGAAATTATTGTTGACATTACTGGAGGTAAGGGTCATATCCTTCCTCAAGACAGGGCCAAATCAAAGGCCAAACAGTCTAATTTTCGTGCCTTTCGAAACTTCAAAGCAGGTGCAGGATCAACTTCCTCTGCTACAAGACAAGAGGGAACTTTTGCTCAATCCAAGCCGGGCTGGAAACCTAACCAGTCCTGGAACAAAGGCAAGCTGGCCAGAAAGCCTGCTGCTGCCTCTAAGACAGCATGAAGGAACGGCCCCCTATCCGGTAACGGATCTAGTAGGGGGCAGACTTTCTCTCTTCGCCCAGGCTTGGGCAAGAGATGTTCAGGATCCCTGGGCGTTGGAGATCATATCTCAGGGATATCTTCTGGACTTCAAAGCTTCCCCTCCTCAAGGGAGATTTCACCTTTCGAGATTATCTGTAAACCAGATAAAGAAAGAGGCATTCTTACGCTGTGTGCAAGACCTCCTAGTTATGGGAGTGATCTGTCCAGTTCCACAGTCGGAACAGAGACAGGGTTTTTATTCAAATCTGTTTGTGGTTCCCAAAAATGAGGGAACCTTCAGACCCATTTTGGATCTAAAGATCTTAAACAAATTCCTCAGAGTTCCATCGTTCAAAATGGAAACTATTCGGACCATCCTACCTATGATCCAGGAGGGTCAGTACATGACCACAGTGGATTTGAAGGATGCTTACCTTCACATACAGATTCACAAAGATCATCATCGGTTCCTAAGGTTTGCCTTTCTGGACAGGCATTACCAATTTGTGGCTCTTTCCTTCGGTTTAGCTACAGCTCCAAGAATCTTTACAAAGGTTCTGGGATCGCTTCTGGCGGTCCTAAGACCGCGAGGTATATCAGTGGCCCCTTATCTGGACGACATCCTGATACAGGCGTCAAGCTTTAAGATTGCCAAGTCACATACGGACATAGTTCTGGCATTTCTCAGGTCACATGGGTGGAAGGTGAACGAGGAAAAGAGTTCTCTATCCCCACTCACAAGAGTCTCCTTCTTAGGGACTCTGATAGATTCTGTAAAAATGAAGATTTACCTGACAGAATCCAGGTTATCAAAGCTTCTAAAATCTTGCCGTGTTCTTCATTCTATTCCGCGCCCTTCGGTGGCTCAGTGTATGGAAGTAATCGGCTTGATGGTAGCGGCGATGGACATAGTGCCATTTGCGCGACTACATCTCAGACCGCTGCAACTATGCATGCTCAGTCAGTGGAATGGGGATTACACAGATTTGTCCCCTCTGCTAAATCTGGATCAAGAGACCAGAGATTCTCTTCTCTGGTGGCTATCTCGGGTCCATCTGTCCAAAGGTATGACCTTTTGCAGGCCAGATTGGACAATTGTAACAACAGATGCCAGCCTTCTAGGTTGGGGTGCAGTCTGGAATTCCCTGAAGGCTCAGGGATCGTGGACTCAGGAGGAGAAACTCCTCCCAATAAATATTCTGGAGTTAAGAGCAATCTTCAATGCTCTTCTAGCTTGGCCTCAGTTAGCAACCCTGAGGTTCATCAGATTTCAGTCGGACAACATCACGACTGTGGCTTACATCAACCATCAAGGGGGAACCAGGAGTTCCCTAGCGATGTTAGAAGTCTCCAAGATAATTCGCTGGGCAGAGACTCACTCTTGCCACCTATCAGCAATCCATATCCCAGGTGTAGAGAACTGGGAGGCGGATTTTCTAAGTCGTCAGACTTTTCATCCGGGGGAGTGGGAACTCCATCCGGAGGTGTTTGCTCAATTGGTTCATCGTTGGGGCAAACCAGAACTGGATCTCATGGCGTCTCGCCAGAACGCCAAGCTTCCTTGTTACGGATCCAGGTCCAGGGACCCAGAAGCGGCACTGATAGATGCTCTAGCAGCGCCTTGGTTCTTCAACCTGGCTTATGTGTTTCCACCGTTTCCTCTGCTCCCTCGACTGATTGCCAAAATCAAACAGGAGAGAGCATCGGTGATCTTGATAGCGCCTGCGTGGCCACGCAGGACCTGGTATGCAGACCTAGTGGACATGTCATCCTTTCCACCATGGACCCTGCCTCTGAGACAAGACCTTCTACTACAAGGTCTTTTCAATCATCCGAATCTAATTTCTCTGAGACTGACTGCATGGAGATTGAACGCTTGATTTTATCAAAGCGTGGCTTCTCCGAGTCAGTCATTGATACCCTTATACAGGCACGAAAGCCTGTCACCAGGAAAATCTACCAGAAGGTATGGCGTAAATACCTTTATTGGTGTGAATCCAAGAATTACTCATGGAGTAAGGTTAGGATTCCTAGGATATTGTCCTTTCTCCAAGAGGGTTTGGAAAAAGGATTATCAGCTAGTTCTTTAAAGGGACAGATTTCTGCTCTGTCTATTCTTTTGCACAAGCGTCTGGCAGAAGTTCCAGACATTCAATCTTTTTGTCAGGCTTTGGTTAGAATTAAGCCTGTGTTTAAACCTGTTGCTCCCCCATGGAGCTTAAACTTGGTTCTTAAAGTTCTTCAAGGGGTTCCGTTTGAACCCCTTCATTCCATTGATATCAAACTTTTATCTTGGAAAGTTCTGTTTTTGATGGCTATTTCCTCGGCTCGGAGAGTCTCTGAGTTATCTGCCTTACAATGTGATTCTCCTTACTTACAAGCTACTAAAGTTTTTCGCCAAACATCTACACTGTTTGTTGTTTACTCTGGACAGAGGAGAGGTCAAAAAGCTTCGGCAACCTCTCTTTCTTTTTGGCTTCAGAGCGTAATACGCCTAGCCTATGAGACTGCTGGACAGCAGCCCCCTGAAAGGATTACAGCTCATTCTACTAGAGCTGTGGCTTCCACCTGGGCTTTAAAAATGAGGCTTCTGTTGAACAGATTTGCAAGGCGGCGACTTGGTCTTCGCTTCATACCTTTTCAAAATTTTACAAATTTGATACTTTTGCTTCTTCGGAGGCTATTTTTGGGAGAAAGGTTCTACAGGCAGTGGTTCCTTCCATTTAAGCCTGCCTTGTCCCTCCCTTCATCCGTGTACTTTAGCTTTGGTATTGGTATCCCACAAGTAATGGATGATCCGTGGACTGGATACACCTTACAAGAGAAAACATAATTTATGCTTACCTGATAAATTTATTTCTCTTGTGGTGTATCCAGTCCACGGCCCGCCCTGTCTTTTTAAGGCAGGTCTAAATTTTAATTTAAACTACAGTCACCACTGCACCCTATGGTTTCTCCTTTCTCGGCTTGTTTCGGTCGAATGACTGGATATGGCAGTTAGGGGAGGAGCTATATAGCAGCTCTGCTGTGGGTGATCCTCTTGCAACTTCCTGTTGGGAAGGAGAATATTCCACAAGTAATGGATGATCCGTGGACTAGATACACCACAAGAGAAATAAATTTATCAGGTAAGCATAAATTATGTTTTTTTGAGTGCCTTATCACAGCTAGGAAATATATAGTATGTATATTTATGTAAAGTTCTTCATTGAACACTTTGTTTTGTTAGGTGTTATTTTTATTTTAGTTAATTAAAATGAAAGTCCTTTCTTTTCATGTATTTGTTCATTAAAAATAAATAAAATCCCTTGGTGCACAGCACAACCTAATGAAATCTGCTGCACATCTATGTTCTGTGGCTAAATAATTTGTCAATCGTCAGCCACCTAGCTCCCTCTAGTGGGCAATTAATAGACTATCTATTTTGCTATCTCATGTTATGTCATACTATTGTCACAAGCCCAATATACTGCACAAACTGCAGTTTGGCTTATGGGTCACTTAGCTTGGTGGGTCACTTAGGGCCGGATAACAAGTGGAGCACAAATGTTTGTGCCCGGTCAATAAGGGGGTTTATCGAGAGGGTTTGAGCTCATTGGGCTTATCGCTCATATTACTAGTTGAAAGTAAATACGATTACGCAAGAAAAATGACCGCATCTTCAGAGCTCTAGTCAACAGTTAAGCAAAACATAAAAGTTGCACAAGACACATAAAAATACATTACAAAGTACACTTACATTCATAATAACACCATCTAATGAAAATGATTCAATATCAATAATAATATTGTACACAAATGTTATAAGGGCACAAAGATAGGACAGAGTTCTCATGTGTTAGGGATAAAAAAAAAGCAGCAAAAGAGCTTTAACATTGAAATACATTCATATACATCTCTAAAGATTTGTAACGCATTTAATTTTAATTACATTTTTTCTTTTGTGTACAATTACAGGATTTTCATTTTTCTACTTTATCTAAGTAGATATCACTCTTCCCTAGCGAGCTGTTAATAGCTTTTTCCATAACTGGTTATATCCATGTTCCTTTACTAATGAGTCAGTAAAAAAAACAAGTGCGAAATGTTGTGTATTTTAAGCTTGTAGTTATATTAAGCGTTTGACTATGGTGTTCTTATTTTACCTTCTAACAATTGCTCTTGTATGTGGTTATGGGTCCAATATGTAGCTGAACTCATTGACCTTTTATACACACACACTAATTACAAGAAAAGAGATCACAGGTGAGGATGGTTACCTTCAATAGCCATTCAAACCCCTTTGTGTCAAGTTGTGTGCATGTTATTGGGCCAAAATCACCAGGGTATGTAAACTTTTGATCAGGGTCATTTGGGTAGTTTCTGTTGTTATTATTATATCCCTTTCCAGTTAAATACCTTGCCATAAACCTTTTACCCCTTATTTTTTTTTGTAATTAATATTTATATTATTACTATTTTTTTTATCAGAAACTGTATATATGAGTGTAACACTTTATTTTATTGTTCTTATGTTGTTTGGTGTACACTTTTTTTTTTAGCCCTGTCACTTTACGCAAGGTCTTCAGTTGGACTAACCTAATGAGGGCACATTTTGTTTGTGCTCGAGCGCACCTGTTTGCTTTCAACTTGTAATATGTGTGCAAGTTAGAGTGGTTGTAATATTGCTTATCGCTTGGTGCTAACTTTAGTGCGCCACTTGTAATCTAGCCCTGTATATGATATTTTAATTCGTGAAATAGCACTTAAAGGGACAGTATAGTCAAAATTACATTTTCATGATACCTATAGAGCATACACTTTTAAGAGCCTTTACAATCATTTCCCTTATCAAAATTCTGCACCCAGTACCAAAAAACACTTACTGATGTTACTCATGAGAGTCAGATTAGTGTTACTATGTTTTTTTTTACCATTTTAATATCTTCAAATGGCTGTTTCTGTTTTGGGGGCATCTTAAATTCTTAAAAGAGTGTTTCATATTTATATTATTTACATGAAAAATATCAAAGCAGGATAACCCAGGTAGTGTACAACTTTGTCCCCCGGCTCCAGGGCTGCCCCAGTAGCCTGGACTGCCTGTCTGATCTCCTAACCACTGATGCTCTTCTAAGTTGTAAAGCTGTACTCTATATACCAACATGTGCAAAGGTTCCAATGCTGCCCCGGGTGCCAGAACTGCCCGCTGTCCTGCTGCCTAATTGGGCTGCTTCTTTTCCATATATAACACCATGTTCCACAGCTCATGTATTGCCCTGGTTGCCTAGACTGCATGCTTAACCTTCTGTCTACTTGTACTGCTGCTCTTTGAAGTTGTAAAACTGTAGTCCATATAACACCGTCTTCATGGTGCCCACTCTGTCCTGCTCCCCACTTATTCTATAGCTTCAGCTCGTAAATATTACTCCAGCAGATATGGAAACCGAAGTTACAACATGAAGGTATTTCCTTTGGTTGAGTGTGTATATATATATATATATATATATATATATATATATATATATATATATATATATATATACAGTATATATACAATATATATATATATATATATATATATATATATATATATATATATATATATATACAGTCCCAATAATGAATCTGCCCTCCAGCATACAATACAACTACCTGGATGTTTAACTCATAACAATATATATAAAAAAACAACAGTAATATCATAGGATTTTCAAATGGTTGTCAAAATTATTGATGTTTCAGGGGATTGTGTGTTCCCCAAAACGTTAATAAATTTTACAACCACTTGGTGAAAATCCTGTCATGTTACTGTTTATATATATATATATAATCACAATATTGGTAATCTTTATTATTAAAAAGAGTTCCTGGGGGGCTTGTCTACGCAGCAACTAAAGATGGCCACATTTTGAGAAGCTCTGGGCTTGACCCGGTTTATCTTCCAAATATTTCAGGAGCCCTTTCTCATCCACGGGATTATAGTCTAGCTGTGATTATACTGACATCCATGGGCACAATTATAACCTGAGTTGCAGTCTATATGGACTGGGAACTTCGACTTTGATCACTTCAGCTGTAGGCCCTACTCCACGTTGATGATCATGTACCCCACATCCAATCACTTTCTTCATCCTTCCACAACCACCTACGCAATATTTCCAAGATTCGCCATTTTCTGAGCTCTGACACCACAAAGCAAATAATTCACACCCTTGTTTTTTCCCGACTTGACTACTGCAATAACTTACTTACTGGCCTTCCTCCCTCCCGCCTCTCCCCCCTTCAATTCATTCTAAATGCCTCTGCCAGGCTAATCAACTTTTCCCGTCACTCTGTATCTGCTGCACCTCTCTGCAAGTCCCTTCATTGGCTCCCCATTCACAGCAGAATTAAATTCAAAATTCTCACCCTTACATACAAAGCTCTCACTAACACCGCTCCCCACTACCTATCCTCTCTAATCAACAAGTATACTCCAGCTCACCCACTAAGATCCAACAATGACCTGCTCCTTGCATCTTCGACTATCACGTCTTCCCATGCTAGACTGCAGGACTTCTGTCGTGCAGCAGCAGCACCTACCCTCTGGAACACTCTCCCTCGTTTAAATGCTCCCTGAAGACTTTTTTGTTCAGAGAAGCCTACCACCCAACTCAATAATAAATTAATTTCACTTCCCTCATTAACATCTTTCTCAATCTTGCAGTCCTCACCTCCTGCTTCTCTACCTCCTATCCTTCTAGATTGTAAGTTCCTACGGGAATAGGGCCCGCCTTAATTCCTCCTGTATGTGGTTGTAAATTTTGTCCTGTCTCTCACAAGTTTTATAACATTGTTTTATTTAAATGAATTGTACACATAGACGCACTGCGGAATATGTTGGTGCTTTATAAATAAAGTATAATAATAATAATAATAATATACTCTGTTATAAATTGCTTGGAATCTGGGTGATTACCGTCTCTAAACCATTCCTATAACAGCACCATCTTATTTTACAGAGCCCCATATTGCTTAGTAGCTAATGATACAGCTGTCCTCTACAAAGGTCCTAGATTAATACAGGAGTCAAGATGTCTACTTATCTAAGCTACCATACTCAGACCTTGGGGTTCCTATATCTACTTATAGGTGGGCACAGGTCTTATAAAAATGGCTATTATACACACTTTACACCTGATTACTATTAATAATATCTGTTAAATTAACAGTTATTGGGGTCCTTCAGTGGCATTTAATTGTGTATTATTATTATTATGTTAGCCCAAAATAACTTGTAAATCTGCTATTATTGTACATGGACATGTATTCTCTGTTGTTTTCTCTACCAATCTCAATAAAAAAATAAAATAAAAAATAAAGTTCCTTGTAAATAACTTCCTATGAATTAAGTGAAGATTAAAGATTGTGTACAGTAATTTTATAATATATTAATATTAATATATTTGTTCCAAGACAACATTGTAAAGATTTTTTTAAATGTGGAAATGTTTATAATTTAAATTTAAAAATGAATCTGTTAATGGCAATAAAACTTTGTTTAATTATATGTTTAGGTTATTATAGTGTTGATACAGTAAGCACAAGTTAACGCCCTTATTACTTTGCATGGACACAATTCAACAGTGATATGCAAATCAAATAGAAATCAACTTACAAGCAACTTTTTCATATGATTTTTGGCTTTTCTATTTCAAAAGCTTAGACCTTTTCAAAACACATCTTGGCCTCTTTATCATGACATATTGGTGCTGCTTGCACAGCATTTTTTTAATGTTTCAAGTTTTTATACAGTTCCCGGACTGGTTCAAGACCCTGTCTTGCCTGGGTCCAAGAATAAAGTGACTTCCCCAACTCTATGTTTACTACAGTCTTAACTAAAACATAGTCAATAGTCTCAAAGATTTAAGTTCATCAGACTGAAATTTCAAACAAGAGCTTGCTAATACCCAGCAGAACACCGTGTTATTTTTCTTAAAAAACATTATTTGCTTGTCGTATCCTTTTCCTTTGTGTCAGACCTGTCAAATTCTGCCTGGGTCTTGTGATCCCATCTAGTTCAATTAAAGGGCGACCCTGCTCAGTCCACAAAAAAGAAAGAAACAAAAAAAAAAGAAATTCTCCATCCCTACTAAGGAGTTCTTTATGCACTGATCATCTCTTTCTCTGTGTTTGTTTGGGTCCTGTAAGAGGGGCTGTCTCAATAATCCAGCATGCAACTGACCAGTGTTAGAACAACTTAGGGCAAGAGAGTGGCACATCATGAAGTAACTGTAAATTCACAGGAAGTTATAGCCAGAAGCAGATAAAGTTAAAGGGATACTAAACCCAATTTTTTATTTAATGATTCTGATAGAGCATGCAATTTTAAAGTATATTTCTAATTTACTCCCACTATCAATTTGTCTTTGTTCTCTTGCTATCATTATTTAAAAAGCAGGAATTTAAAGCTTAGGAGCCAGACAATTTTAGGTTCAACACCCTGGATAGTGCTTGCTTATTGGTGACTACATTTAACAAACCAATAAGCAAGCGTAACCCAGGTTCTCAACCAAAAATGGGCCAGCTCTTAAGCTTTACATTTCTGCTTTTTAAATATAGATAGCAAGAGAATGAAGAAAATTGATAATAGGAGTAAATTAGAAAGTTGCTTAAAATCGAATGCTCTATCTAAATCATTAAAGGAAAACATTTGGGTTTAGTGTCCCTTTAAGGTTATTCTATATTTTTCACATCAATATATTATAAAACTTAAAAGTATCAATTATATAAATATATTTTTTTGTGTTTGCAAAAGACCCTGGGACGTCCTCAGTTGAGTGGTTCTCTTTGCTCTGTTCTCAATATTGCTGGCAGAGCTGATACAATATATAGGTGTTTTTATATTACATATTAGGATGTGGACATGTATTTTCTACAGCCTTTCTAGTTATTGTTGTGCACCTGCTACATATTTCCTGGCTTGTAGGCCTTGGAGGAATGATTGGGAGGAAGGAGCTGGATTTATCAAAAGGTGACAAAGTCAGTGGTTTAGAAACACTACGTAAAAAAGGTTCTTCAAACCCAGAATTCTTCATTGGATTAGCTTCTGCTTCTTTTATAAACATATTACAAGAGTTCTCAAATAATGGCTGAGTTTTGTTCATCTGAACTCTGATTGGTGATGGTGTTGGTTGGTTGATCTGATTGGCTTTATTATCCCATGCAGAAAAGCTTCTGGAGGAGTTGTCTCTCTGTAGCATAACCGTATCCCTTATCAAATAATCTATTGTACCTGCCATACCACTTAAGGAGCGTGATCTTTTCCTGTCCAGTTGCATCTTACAGATCCCTTGCTCGCTCCTTCCTGGATTTGTACTGTTATCCAGCTTATTGTTATGATCTGAACTTCTCGGCTCATTGGCCAGGTTGGGCGTTGAGTTGAACTTTTCTTGGACAAAAGGGACATGAAGCTTCAGGTGAGGATTTTTGTACGGCTCTAGAAACATGGCTGGAACATAACCAGATTTCCCATTATACCTGAATTAGAATAAGCAAATGTCAGTCAATTGAAAATAAATTTGTCCATCACAAAAGAGATATCTCTAAATATTCTTAGGAAGTATTATGTTATATGATGCTTATTAAACTGTTATCAATTGAAGGCAAGGACAAAGACCCCAAAAAGAAGTGTTAAAAGAATAAATAAAAAACAGTTTAGACATTGGTCAAGGAATAGCTAGACCAAAAAGAAAGGTAGTTAAGATATTAGCTATAAATGTTTTATTTTTCAATAAAAATGTTTACTGAACAACTTAAAATGATCAAAGTCCATCTCTACATTTTATAGATAACAATACAGGACAGAAATTGAGTATTGAAATTAAAACCAACGTGCATTTTTATTTTGTTAAAGGGACAGTCTACACTAAAACTGTTATTGTTTAAAAAGATAGACAATGCCTTTACTACCCATTCCCCAGCTTTGCACAAGCAACATTGTTATATTAATATACTTTATAACATTTAAACCTCTAAATTACTGCCTGTTGCTAAGCCACTACAGACAGTCTTGTATCACATGCTTTTTTATTTGCTTTTCACAACAGGAGACTGCTAGTTCATGTGGGCCATATGGATAACATTGTGCTCACGCCTGAGGAGTTATTTAAGATTTAGCATGCAAGTCAATAGATAATAAATGAAAAGTAATGGGATCAGGGGGCTGTCAGAAGATGCTTAGATACAAGGTAATCACAGAGGTAAAAAGTATATTAATATAACCATGTTAGTTATGCAAAACTGTGGAATGGGTAATAAAGGGATTCTCTATCGTTTAAAACAATAAAAAAAATCTAGTGTAGACTGTCCCTTTAAAATTAGCTTTGTTATTTAGATAGTGGCAGGTAATGGCAAGAACTGAATGATTTCTTTATTTTCTATTTCTATTTATTTTATTTTCTTTCATGTAATTAGCAAGAGTCCATGAGCTAGTGACGTATGGGATATACATTCCTACCAGGAGGGGCAAAGTTTCCCAAACCTCAAAATGCCTATAAATACACCCCTCACCACACCCACAATTCAGTTTTACAAACTTTGCCTCCGATGGAGGTGGTGAAGTAAGTTTGTGCTAGATTCTACGTTGATATGCGCTCCGCAGCAAGTTGGAGCCCGGTTTTCCTCTCAGCGTGCAGTGAATGTCAGAGGGATGTGAGGAGAGTATTGCCTATTTGAATGCAGTGATCTCCTTCTAAGGGGTCTATTTCATAGGTTCTCTGTTATCGGTCGTAGAGATTCATCTCTTACCTCCCTTTTCAGATCGACGATATACTCTTATATATACCATTACCTCTGCTGATTCTCGTTTCAGTACTGGTTTGGCTTTCTACAAACATGTAGATGAGTGTCCTGGGGTAAGTAAATCTTATTTTCTGTGAAACTCTAAGCTATGGTTGGGCACTTTGTTTATAAAGTTCTAAATATATGTATTCAAACATTTATTTGCCTTGACTCAGAATGTTCAACTTTCCTTATTTTTCAGACAGTCAGTTTCATATTTGGGATAATGCATTTGATTTAATCATTTTTTCTTACCTTCAAAAAATTTGACTTTTTTCCCTGTGGGCTGTTAGGCTCGCGGGGGCTGAAAATGCTTCATTTTATTGCGTCATTCTTGGCGCAGACTTTTTTGGCGCAAAAATTATTTTCCGTTTCCGGCGTCATACGTGTCGCCGGAAGTTGTGTCATTTTTTGACGTTATTTTGCGCCAAAAATGTCGGCGTTCCGGATGTGGCGTCATTTTTGGCGCCAAAAAGCATTTAGGCGCCAAATAATGTGGGCGTCTTATTTGGCGCTAAAAAATATGGGCGTCGCTTTTGTCTCCACATTATTTAAGTCTCATTTTTCATTGCTTCTGGTTGCTAGAAGCTTGTTCTTTGGCATTTTTTCCCATTCCTGAAACTGTCATTTAAGGAATTTGATCAATTTTGCTTTATATGTTGTTGTTTTTTCTCTTACATATTGCAAGATGTCTCACGTTGCATCTGAGTCAGAAGATACTACAGGAAAATCGATGTCTAGTGCTGGATCTAACAAAGCTAAGTGTATCTGCTGTAAACTTTTGGTAGCTATTCCTCCAGCTGTTGTTTGTATTGATTGTCATGACAAACTTGTTAATGCAGATAATATTTCCTTTAGTAAAGTACCATTGCCTGTTGCAGTTCCTTCAACATCTAAGGTGCAGAATGTTCCTGATGACATAAGAGATTTTGTTTCTGAATCCATAAAGAAGGCTATGTCTGTTATTTCTCCTTCTAGTAAACGTAAAAAATCTTTTAAAACTTCTCTCCCTACAGATGAATTTTTAAATGAACATCATCATTCTGATTCTGATGACTCTTCTGGTTCAGAGGATTCTGTCTCAGAGGTTGATGCTGATAAATCTTCATATTTATTTAAAATGGAATTTATTCGTTCTTTACTTAAAGAAGTTCTAATTGCTTTAGAAATAGAGGATTCTGGTCCTCTTGATACTAATTCTAAACGTTTGGATAAGGTATTTAAATCTCCTGTGGTTATTCCAGAAGTTTTTCCTGTTCCTAATGCTATTTCTGCAGTAATTTCCAAAGAATGGGATAAATTGGGTAATTCATTTACTCCTTCTAAACATTTTAAGCAATTATATCCTGTGCCGTCTGACAGATTAGAATTTTGGGATAAAATCCCTAAAGTTGATGGGGCTATTTCTACCCTTGCTAAACGTACTACTATTCCTACGTCAGATGGTACTTCGTTTAAGGATCCTTTAGATAGGAAAATTGAATCCTTTCTAAGAAAAGCTTATCTGTGTTCAGGTAATCTTCTTAGACCTGCTATATCTTTGGCTGATGTTGCTGCAGCTTCAACTTTTTGGTTGGAAACCTTAGCGCAACAAGTAACACATCATGATTCTCATGATATTATTATTCTTCTTCAGCATGCTAATAATTTTATCTGTGATGCCATCTTTGATATTATTAGGGTTGATGTCAGGTTTATGTCTCTAGCTATTTTAGCTAGAAGAGCTTTATGGCTTAAGACTTGGAATGCTGATATGGCTTCTAAATCAACTCTACTTTCCATTTCTTTCCAGGGTAACAAATTATTTGGTTCTCAGTTGGATTCTATTATTTCAACTGTTACTGGTGGGAAAGGAACTTTTTTACCACAGGATAAAAAATCTAAGGGTAAAAACAGAGCTAATAATCGTTTTCGTTCCTTTCGTTTCAACAAAGAACAAAAACCTGATCCTTCATCCTCAGGAGCAGTTTCAGTTTGGAAACCATCTCCAATCTGGAATAAATCCAAGCCAGCCAGAAAGGCAAAGCCTGCTTCTAAGTCCACATGAAGGTGCGGCTCTCATTCCAGCTCAGCTGGTAGGGGGCAGGTTACGTTTTTTCAAAGAAATTTGGATCACTTCTGTTCCTTTTGGCCATCTCTTCTGCCAGAAGAGTTTCTGAATTATCTGCTCTTTCTTGTGAGTCTCCTTTTCTGATTTTTCATCAGGATAAGGCGGTGTTGCGAACTTCTTTTCAATTTTTACCTAAAGTTGTGAATTCCAACAACATTAGTAGAGAAATTGTGGTTCCTTCATTATGTCCTAATCCTAAGAATTCTAAGGAGAAATCGCTGCATTCTTTGGATGTTGTTAGAGCTTTGAAATATTATGTTGAAGCTACTAAATCTTTCAGAAAGACTTCTAGTCTATTTGTTATCTTTTCCGGTTCTAGAAAAGGCCAGAAAGCTTCTGCCATTTCTCTGGCATCTTGGTTGAAATCTTTAATTCATCTTGCCTATGTTGAGTCGGGTAAAACTCCGCCTCAGAGAATTACAGCTCATTCTACTAGGTCAGTTTCTACTTCCTGGGCGTTTAGGAATGAAGCTTCGGTTGATCAGATTTGCAAAGCAGCAACTTGGTCCTCTTTGCATACTTTTACTAAATTCTACCATTTTGATGTATTTTCTTCTTCTGAAGCAGTTTTTGGTAGAAAAGTACTTCAGGCAGCGGTTTCAGTTTGAATCTTCTGCTTATGTTTTTCGTTAAACTTTATTTTGGGTGTGGATTATTTTCAGCAGGAATTGGCTGTCTTTATTTTATCCCTCCCTCTCTAGTGACTCTTGTGTGGAAAGATCCACATCTTGGGTAATCATTATCCCATACGTCACTAGCTCATGGACTCTTGCTAATTACATGAAAGAAAACATAATTTATGTAAGAACTTACCTGATAAATTCATTTCTTTCATATTACCAAGAGTCCATGAGGCCCGCCCTTTTTTTGGGGTGGTTATGATTTTTTTGTATAAAGCACAATTATTCCAATTCCTTATTTTATATGCTTTCGCACTTTTTTCTTATCACCCCACTTCTTGGCTATTCGTTAAACTGAATTGTGGGTGTGGTGAGGGGTGTATTTATAGGCATTTTGAGGTTTGGGAAACTTTGCCCCTCCTGGTAGGAATGTATATCCCATACGTCACTAGCTCATGGACTCTTGCTAATATGAAAGAAATGAATTTATCAGGTAAGTTCTTACATAAATTATGTTTTTTTTCAATACAGAACACACAGTAGAAATACCGCTTGGCTCCCAATCAGAAAACGCAATTGATCCAATCAGCAGCCTAGTTCGACATCTGAGTTGTGCGACTAGCACTGCTGATTGGATCAGCGACGTATTCCGCTTATGACCAGCAGTTCTCTGTGATTCCCAAGCAATATTTAGAGCATGTCATTTTTTTTACTATAATGGCCCTTTAAGCTTCAGACATAATAATTGTTGAAGCGTCTTGCCAGTATATGGGTACTAGAAAAAAAACTCACCAGATGTGCCACCAGCCAGTGTTGGATTTCTCTATCACTTCTACAATCACTCCAATATTAAGAGACAACTCGTCAGGGTACTGAGCCTCATATGCTTTCTTTGCAAAGTAAGTTTTCCCTGTGAAGAGGACAAAAGAAAATATAACATTAGTAGGTTACATAATAAAGTGAGAAATTGCTCACATCCAGTTTACTGATTACGTCTATTACCCAATTTGCTTCATTTTCTAGGTATGTTTTGTTGTAGAAGGATACAAGGATTTGGCAAAAACTGTATTATTGCAACTGGTATAACGGAAGGACAAGTGACTTTAAAAGGAATAATCCTAAAACCACAATATCCAGCTCTTGGGAAAGCCCAGGTGCATACCGGGCGAAACACTTTGAGCTATTTTTGGCAATTCCGGATTTCCGAATCAGTCCTCAGACTGACGGCATCGGAGCTACAGGTTTGAGGACCGTGACTGGTGGTAACAACAAAATATGATGGTTCCAGCTGAAATCAGTTTCAGGACTGCATGTTTTATACTTTATGCATCTAGCAACTAGCTTCTAGCAAGTGCAATACTTGTATTTGTGTATTCCAATTGTGTAAATAAACTACCTTGAATTGGAGATTGCGCTGTCTTCTACTTTTGTACATTTTCAGATTTGTGTTTACTTGTGGAAGAAAAACCCATAAGAGTGTGCACGGCAGCATTTCCAATGAGGGGATCCATTGAATAGTAAATGGACTAAAGGATTCCATCTTTCTTTGTGAAACCCATGGAAAATACCAATGCAATACTGAAATGGTGGGGAAGCATTTTAAATTGGTGACTGTTAGACATGTGCGATTCGGTTCGGCCCGAATCGAAATTCGGACGAATTTGTTCGAATTCGGAGATTCGGATCGATTTGAATTTCCGAATTGCGGTAGTTCCGAATCTACAGAATAAATCCGAATCGATTCGAATTTATTCGGATGGATTCGGATAGTATACTAGTGTAATACACAGCACATCCTACTTTACAGTGACCGAATTTCCGAATCGATTCGAACCGAATCGAACTGAACCGAATGCGAACCAAATTTTTTCGAATCCGAAAGAATCCGAATGAATCCGAAACAAATTCATTCGATTTCTTCCGAATTCGAATCGATCCGAACCGAAATTCGAATCGGTCCGAATCGATCCGAACCGATTTTTTTGTGGCTGCACATGTCTAGTGACTGTATTAAAGGGACATTAAACACACTGAAATGGTAATATAAAATTATAAATTATATATATATATATATATATATATATATATATATATATATATATATATATATATATTAATAAAACTTTGCAAAAGAATGAAAAACAGGAGAAGCGCTAATTAAAGCTAAAGGTGCTACAATGAGATAAATGACTTGCTATGCAAACGATATGAGATAAATGACTTGCTTTGCAAATATAATTTAATCAAATAATCATAAAGGTACAAATCCTGCAAAGATAAAGTACATAAATGTAAAGATATTAAAAAAATTGTACATAAATGTAAAGATATTAAAAAATCGGACGTCTCCGATATATAAAACACAAATAAAAACAAATGACTACAGTTGCCAATATAGACCTTATCTGGTACTATATAGAGGAAGTCGACATTAATAACTAAAGTCCTCAGAAATGATGAAAAAGGAGATCAAAGCCGGGTAAAAGTCAACCCGTTTTACCTTCAGGCATACCGTCCGTGAGTTTAGAATCACCTCCGTGAGGCGTGTGTATATCCCGTGACGTCACTGATCGGGAGGCGTAGTCTCTGTAGGGAAATCCTATTGGTCAGGATAACTTGACAGGTAAACTATAGCGGCCGCTATATTGTAGATGTAAACCCCGCTCTTAGTGCAGGATAGCACGCAGGGTTATAATATATCCAGATCTCTCTGAAAGACCTTGTAGTATATGGACTTCAATGTGCAACTTGAAAACGGCTTGACTTAGGCGCGTGGCCCTTCACAATGCGGTCCTCGTGCTCTCCGTGGATAGCTGAAATTCTTGTCACTTCAACAGAGTATTAGAGTCCTTATAGACAATATATGAAGTGTAAGGTAGCTGTAACTTTCATCAACGCGTTTCTCCCTCTTACAGGGCTTTCTCAAGATGAATTAGCTCCAGTCACAGCTTCCTTTTAAACAGTCCAGACTCATACCTATTGGTCAGGTTAGATTAATTTATCTGACAGGTGTGCTCATTACAATTGATCTATTGGCAACAGTACTGGCAACTTCGAAAAGAAAAAAGACACAGGACTTTTCTAAAAGATAATCAAAATAAACATTCTCACTAAAATAAGTTAAGAATATATACATATGCCTAAATAATCATATATTCGCATCTTTGCAATGATTGCAGTCAGTTAGAAGAAAAGGGATAACTCCATTTGAATAAAGACATGCTTTCCCAGAACAATGTGATTGTTACTAAAAAAGGGTATTTTAGAGAGCGAAGATATATCCTCACTAAAGTGTTGTCAATCTTATGACTAGGTGGTAGAAATAAGTGTTTACTAATGTGCATAGAAAAATATAATGATTGAAAAAATGCTTATATGTGTAGCAGTACAATATATATAAAGAGAATATATAGCGCTGCAGTTTATCTGCCGATATGTGAGATTATATACATGTGCTTACACTTAAACAAGTGATCATATATAGTATAAAAATAGTGACCTTTATTATAAAATTCGTAAGATGTCACAGAAATCCTGTGATAAAATTCAAAACTTATATAAATATATATATATATATATATATATATACATACATATATATACCCCATATTATATCCAATCTTTTATGTGGCTATTATTTGAACATTTAACTTAAAAGGTGAAAAAAATAGTAAGAGTAGAAGTTATAGTGAAAAATTAAAATTATATATTGGACAAATAAGTTTTAAAGTCATATTAAGGATATAAAGTTAATCCAAAACAAAGGGTGAAATATCAAGTTCAGAATTCAAACCAGCTGGATATAGAGTATCATACTTGTATATATATTCTGCTTCTTTTATACATAGTAACTTATCTATGTTGCCACCTCTCCAGTGGCACTTAATATGCTGTATTCCCCAGAAGGTTAAATCTTTTGTTTGCCCTTTATGTACTTCTTTAAAATGTTTGTAAAGTCTGGTGTCTTCTCTTTCTTTCTCTATACATAAAAGGTGCTCCCTAATTCTATCCTTTAGCATCCTTTTTGTTTCCCCAAAATATATTAAATTGCACGTACATTGGAGTACATATATGACCCCTTTTGTCGTGCATCTAATGAGTTCTTTTATTGTGAGCAGATCTCCTGTAGATGGAATTTTTAGAGAATTTTTCTTACAACTATGCTGACAGGCCTTACATGTGTAGCAGGGGAAAAAACCTGCCACTTTCTTTCCTGCAATGTCTAATTGAGTATTTAGACTTGTCTTATTTTCTTGAAAAGTACTGGGTACTAGTATCTGTTTTAAGTTTCTTGATTTTCTGAAAACTAGTCTTGGTCTATCAGTCAGATTCTTCCCTATAACAGTGTCTGCTTGTAGAATATGCCAGTGTTTATTAAGAATTGTTCTTACAATACCATGGTCATTACTGTAATCAGTAATGAATGGTGTATCAATAATATCTTTTTTATCTGTAGTGTTTTTTTGTTTATAAGTAAGAAGTGTTTTTCTATTTGATAATCTGGCTCTACTAGTGGCATTATGGACTAACTCCTCATCATAGCCCCTATCCTTAAATTTCTCCATAAGTGTCCCTATTTGTTCCTCAAAATCCATTAGTCTAGAGCAATTCTTTCTTATCCTTAAGGCCTGACCTACAGGGATGTTTTTTTTCCACTGTTGAAGATGACAGCTGTCTGAATGTATAAAGCTGTTGGAGTCTACATCCTTGAAATGTGTTTTTGTCTCGATTACGTTGTTTATCACCATAATTTCTAAGTCAAGGAAAGTGACTTTTTCTTGACTATAGTTAAATGTGAATTTAAGGCCTTTATCGTTGGTGTTCATATTCGTTAGCATGTTGTTTAACTCCATTTCAGAACCTCTCCAAATCATCAGCATATCGTCTATATATCTACTATAGAGCACGAGGTTTGCACCAAAGCCACTTTCCCTGAAGAAATTTTCTTCCCAGTGGCCTACAAATAAATTGGCATAACTTGGTGCAAACCTCGTGCCCATGGCAGTCCCTTCAATTTGAAGATAGAAATTTCTGTCAAACGAAAAATAGTTATTGTTTAATATGAAGGCTATACTTTTTAACAGGAAGGTATTTTGTTCTGGTTTAATGTCAGGGTCTGCATCTAGATACTTTTTTACAGCCAATAGACCTTTATGGTGATCAATCACCGTATATAATGAGGTGATGTCACAGGTTACTAAATATTAGCAGTATTCAGTTAAAAGAAGATGAAACAAGAATCTTGAGTCATGGACAAACAATGTAAATGTCCCTTTAAGCAGGTTCGAAAATAAACAGAGGATTTCCTTATTGCAGACTAGAATAAAGCAAATGTCCCTTTAAGCAGGTTAGTAAACAAACAATGTAGTATTCCTTTTAGCAGGCTTGTTAAATCAAATGTCCCCTTAAGCAGGTTAGCAAACAAACAATGTAGAATTCCTTTTAGCAGGCTTGTTAAATCAAATGTCCCCTTAAGCAGTTTAGTAAACAAACAATGTAGATTCCTTTTAGCAGGCTTGTTAAATCAAATGTCCCCTTAAGCAGGTTAGCAAACAAACAATGTAGATTCCTTTTAGCAGGCTTGTTAAATCAAATGTCCTCTTAAGCAGTTTAGTAAACAAACAATGTAGATTCCTTTTAGCAGGCTTGTTAAATCAAATGTCCTCTTAAGCAGTTTAGTAAACAAACAATGTAGATTCCTTTTAGCAGGCTTGTTAAATCAAATGTCCTCTTAAGCAGTTTAGTAAACAAACAATGTAGATTCCTTTTAGCAGGCTTGTTAAATCAAATGTCCTCTTAAGCAGGTTAGTAAACAAACAATGTAGATTCCTTTTAGCAGGCTTGTTAAATCAAATGTCCTCTTAAGCAGTTTAGTAAACAAACAATGTAGATTCCTTTTAGCAGGCTTGTTAAATCAAATGTCCTCTTAAGCAGGTTAGTAAACAAACAATGTAGATTCCTTTTAGCAGGCTTGTTAAATCAAATGTCCCCTTAAGCAGGTTAGTAAACAAACAATGTAGTATTCCTTTTAGCAGGCTTAGTTAGAGCAAATGTCCCCATAAGCAAGTTAGCAAACAAACAATGTAGTATTCCTTTTAGCAAGCTTAGTTAGAGCAAATGTCCCCATAAGCAGGTTAGCAAACAATGAAGTATCCAGGCAAGGAGATTCTGGCAGGGGATAAGGAGAACACAGAACACTACTCACACAGCTCCAGTCCGACATGAAGAGGGAGAGAAAACAAACGGGCCCCGATTAAGATCTCCCGCCGAGATTTGAAGGCAGGGAGACTCTGACGTCAGGAGGAGTGCCGGATACCGCGTCACGTTGCTAGGCAACGTGATGTGATACAGAGGGATCCGTGAGCCGCGGCGACACGGCAATGAGCGGATCCGATGCATGACACTTTCAGAGAGATCTGGATATATTATAACCCTGCGTGCTATCCTGCACTAAGAGCGGGGTTTACATCTACAATATAGCGGCCGCTATAGTTTACCTGTCAAGTTATCCTGACCAATAGGATTTCCCTACAGAGACGACGCCTCCCGATCAGTGACGTCACGGGATATACATACGCCTCACGGAGGTGATTCTAAACACACGGACGGTATGCCTGAAGGTAAAACGGGTTAACTTTTACCCGGCTTTGATCTCTTTTTTCATCTCTTCTGAGGACTTTAGTTATTAATGTCGAATTCCTCTATATAGTACCAGATAAGGTCTATATTGGCAACTGTAGTCATTCGTTTTTATTTGTGTTTTATATATCAGAGACGTCCGATTTTTTAATATCTTTACATTTATGTACTTTATCTTTGCAGGATTTGTACCTTTATTATTATTTGATTAAATTATATTTGCATAGCAAGTCATTTATCTCATTTCGTTTGCATAGCAAGTCATTTATCTCATTGTAGCACCTTTAGCTTTAATTAGCGCTTCTCCTGTTTTTCATTCTTTTGCATATCTTTTTTCCCCTAATTTGAGGGACTTTAGGGTTGGAGTAGCTTGGTGCCTCTTGCGCACACTTTAACACACCTACATACACCTTTAATAAAACTTTGCTATATACTTTATTTATATTGTCTCCTTTTTCTGTAATTCTATTCTCAAATTGTAAGGTTTCCAGTTCCTGTTAGAAGTGGAATTGCAGAACACTGTTATATTCAAGACATACCTGTCTCTAATTGGCCACTGCAGAAAATGTAACCTAAGTTACAAGATGGCAGCTCCCATTGTTTTATAGACACTAATACTTTACACTTTTGTCAATATTTAAACAGCTAATGAAACTTAAAAAAAAATACATCTACATGTTATTCTCAGATTAATATTTTCTTTGAATATATGATTCTATCTATCACTCACTGGATACATTGCTTTAAACCATTCTTTTATAATTGACATTTTTAGGTTTTATGCTTTGTTGTAGAGTAAACGTAGGTTAGCTTAGAAGTTCAATTCAATGTACAACTAGGAGCTAGCTGAACACACATGGTGAATCAGTGACAAAAGGAATATATGTACAGCCTCCAATCACCAGCTTGCTAATATGGCATTGCTGCACCCAAGCCTATCTAGATATGCTTTTCAATAAAGTATAACAAGAGGACAAGAACATTTTATAATTGAAGTAATATTAAATTTAAAATTGCATGTTTGTCATAATCATAAAAGTTTGTTTGATGTTACTGTCTCTTGAATTTAAAGGGACATGAAACCCACATTTTTTTATTTCGTGATTTAGAAAGAGCATGCAGTTTTAAACAACTTTCCAATTTACTTCTGTTATATAATTTGCTTCATTCTCTGGATATCCTTTGTTGAAAAGCATAATTAAATAAGCTCAGTAACAGTAGCTGTTAATTGGGGGCTGCACATAGATGCCTAGTGTAATTGGCTCACCCAGTCTGCATTGCTTCAACAAAGGATATCTAAAGAATGAAGCAAATTAGAAAATTGAAGCAAATTGGAATGCTGTTTAAAATTGTGTCCTCTATCTGAATCATGAAAGAAAGAATTTGGGTTTTATGTCCCTTTAAATCTGTTTATTTAGATTTTGAAACTAATAGAAAGTGCATGTATATGCAATATTGGTGGCTGATAATTACAAATTATGCAACATTTATTAATACCTAAAAACTTTAACAATAAAAGCTATTAAAAACAATTAAAACAAGCAATAAATCAGTCAGGGTTACCAGCATATGTGTAATTACAAACACTGCAAAGGGAACTAAATTGTCTGTATATTATCTGAGACTACATTCAGCAGCTGTAATTTTGTAACAGACTATAGACCCAAGTGCTTTATTCCAGTCTGTGTATCCCTTTCCTGAGACATTATTGCTTGTTTGTAATTGTTTTTATTGTTAAAGTTTTATGTGTTGCCATCCAGGGGTATTTATTGATTTGATCGCTATCCTTAAAATTAAAGGGACACTGAACCCAATTTGTTTCTTTTGTGATTCAGAAAGAGCATGCAATTTTAAGCAACTTTCTAATTTACTCCTATTATCAAATTCTCTTCATTCTCTTGGTATCTTTATTTGAAAAGCAAGAATTTAAGTTTAGAAGCCAGCCAATTTTTGGTGAACAACCTGGGTTGTTCTTGCTGATTGGTGGATATATTCACCCACCAATAAACAAGTGCTGTCCAGGGTCTGAACCAAAAATTGTCTGGCTCCTTAGCTTAGATGCCTTCTTTTTCAAATAAAGATAACAAGAGGACGAAGAAAAATTGATAATAGGAGTAAATTAGAAAGTTGCTTAAAATTGCATGCTCGATCTGAATCATGAAATAAAAAAATTGGGTTCAGTGTCCCTTTAATGAAGCTCAGTAAAGTGTGAGTACAGCTCCTATTGTGATTGCACTAAAAGAGAGTATAATATTATATTATATGTTCTCTTTTCTGTTTTGAGGAAAACATGACATGCTGAATAGCTGAATTACAGGTCCTTAAAGGGACAGTATACACCAATTTTCATTTAACTGCACGCAATAGACACTACTATAAAGAATAATATGCACAGAAACTGATATAAAAATCCAGTATAAAACCGTTTAAAAACTTACATAGAAGCTCCCAGTTTAGCTCTGTTGAAAAGGTTACTGGAACACCCAGTAAAAGTGGTTCTATAGCAAAAAGAGCAGACTCCCCCCTCCCCCTTCCTCTGCATATGAAAAGACCCTTTACACAAACAGGAGCAAGCTGGAGTAGGTAGACATCAGTATTCTCCTAAAACTTTGGGCTTGGTTAGGAGTCTGAAAATCAGAGCAATGATATTTAAAAAAAATAAGTAAAACTATACATTTTTATAAAAACACAACCAGATGGGCTATAGAAATGGATCATCTACAAAACATTTATGTAAAGAAAAATCTAGTGTATAATGTCCCTTTAAAGGAGAAGGAACGTTATTATTCACTATAGTGGTGGAAGTATCATTTAGAGTGTATTGCTTTTAGACACTTAGGCCTAGATTTGGAGTTCGGCGGTAGCCGTCAAAACCAGCGTTAGAGGCTCCTAACGCTGGTTTTGGCCGCCCGCTGGTATTTGGAGTCAGTGATTAAAGGGTCTAACGCTCACTTTACAGCCGCGACTTTTCCATACCGCAGATCCCCCTACGCCATTTGCGTAGCCTATCTTTTCAATGGGATCTTTCTAACGCTGGTATTTAGAGTCGTTTCTGCAGTGAGCGTTAGAGCTCTAACGACAAGATTCCAGCCGCCTGAAAAAAGCAGGAGTTAAGAGCTTTCTGGCTAACGCCGGTTTATAAAGCTCTTAACTACTGTACCCTAAAGTACACTAACACCCATAAACTACCTATGTACCCCTAAACCGAGGTCCCCCCACATCGCCGCCACTCGATTAAAATTTTTAACCCCTAATCTGCCGACCGCCACCTACGTTATACTTATGTACCCCTAATCTGCTGCCCCTAACCCCGCCGACCCCTATATTATATTTATTAACCCCTAACTTGCCCCCCACAACGTCGCCGCAAGCTACTTAAAATAATTAACCCCTAATCTTCCGACCGCAAATCGCCGCCACCTACGTTATCCCTATGTACCCCTAATCTGCTGCCCCTAACATCGCCGACCCCTATGTTATATTTATTAACCCCTAATCTGCCCCCCACAACGTCGCCGACACCTACCTACACTTATTAACCCCTAATCTGCCGAGCGGACCTGAGCGCTACTATAATAAAGTTATTAACCCCTAATCCGCCTCACTAACCCTATCATAAATAGTATTAACCCCTAATCTGCCCTCCCTAACATCGCCGACACCTACCTTCAATTATTAACCCCTAATCTGCCGACCGGAGCTCACCGCTATTCTAATAAATGTATTAACCCCTAAAGCTAAGTCTAACCCTAACACTAACACCCCCCTAAGTTAAATATAATTTTTATCTAACGAAATAAATTAACTCTTATTAAATAAATGATTCCTATTTAAAGCTAAATACTTACCTGTAAAATAAATCCTAATATAGCTACAATATAAATTACATTTATATTATAGCTATTTTAGGATTAATATTTATTTTACAGGTAACTTTGTATTTATTTTAACCAGGTACAATAGCTATTAAATAGTTAAGAACTATTTAATAGTTACCTAGTTAAAATAATTACAAATTTACCTGTAAAATAAATCCTAACCTAAGATATAATTAAACCTAACACTACCCTATCAATAAAATAATTAAATAAACTACCTACAATTACCTACAATTAACCTAACACTACACTATCAATAAATTAATTAAACACAATTGCTACAAATAAATACAATTAAATAAACTATCTAAAGTACAAAAAATAAAAAAGAACTAAGTTACAGAAAATAAAAAAATATTTACAAACATAAGAAAAATATTACAACAATTTTAAACTAATTACACCTACTCTAAGCCCCCTAATAAAATAACAAAGACCCCCAAAATAAAAAATTCCCTACCCTATTCTAAAATACAAAAATTACAAGCTCTTTTACCTTACCAGCCCTGAACAGGGCCCTTTGCGGGGCATGCCCCAAGAATTTCAGCTCTTTTGCCTGTAAAAAAAAAACATACAATACCCCCCCCCAACATTACAACCCACCACCCACATAGCCCTAATCTAACCTAAACCCCCTTAAATAAACCTAACACTAATCCCCTGAAGATCTTCCTACCTTGTCTTCACCATCCAGGTATCACCGATCCGTCCTGGCTCCAAGATCTTCATCCAACCCAAGCGGGGGTTGGCGATCCATAATCCGGTGCTCCAAAGTCTTCCTCCTATCCGGCAAGAAGAGGACATCCGGACCGGCAAACATCTTCTCCAAGCGGCATCTTCTATGTTCTTCCATCCGATGACGACCGGCTCCATCTTGAAGACCTCCAGCGCGGATCCATCCTCTTCTTCCGACGACTAGACGACGAATGACGGTTCCTTTAAGGGACGTCATCCAAGATGGCGTCCCTCGAATTCCGATTGGATGATAGGATTCTATCAGCCAATCGGAATTAAGGTAGGAATTTTCTGATTGGCTGATGGAATCAGCCAATCAGAATCAAGTTCAATCCGATTGGCTGATCCAATCAGCCAATCAGATTGAGCTCGCATTCTATTGGCTGTTCCGATCAGCCAATAGAATGCAAGCTCAATCTGATTGGCTGATTGGATCAGCCAATCGGATTGAACTTGATTCTGATTGGCTGATTCCATCAGCCAATCAGAATATTCCTACCTTAATTCCGATTGGCTGATAGAATCCTATCAGCCAATCGGAATTCGAGGGACGCCATCTTGGATGACGTCCCTTAAAGGAACCGTCATTCGTCGTCTAGTCGTCGGAAGAAGAGGATGGATCCGCGCTGGAGGTCTTCAAGATGGAGCCGGTCGTCATCGGATGGAAGAACATAGAAGATGCCGCTTGGAGAAGATGTTTGCCGGTCCGGATGTCCTCTTCTTGCCGGATAGGAGGAAGACTTTGGAGCACCGGATTATGGATCGCCAACCCCCGCTTGGGTTGGATGAAGATCTTGGAGCCAGGACGGATCGGTGATACCTGGATGGTGAAGACAAGGTAGGAAGATCTTCAGGGGATTAGTGTTAGGTTTATTTAAGGGGGTTTGGGTTAGATTAGGGCTATGTGGGTGGTGGGTTGTAATGTTGGGGGGGGGGTATTGTATGTTTTTTTTTACAGGCAAAAGAGCTGAAATTCTTGGGGCATGCCCCGCAAAGGGCCCTGTTCAGGGCTGGTAAGGTAAAAGAGCTTGTAATTTTTGTATTTTAGAATAGGGTAGGGAATTTTTTATTTTGGGGGTCTTTGTTATTTTATTAGGGGGCTTAGAGTAGGTGTAATTAGTTTAAAATTGTTGTAATATTTTTCTTATGTTTGTAAATATTTTTTTATTTTCTGTAACTTAGTTCTTTTTTATTTTTTGTACTTTAGATAGTTTATTTAATTGTATTTATTTGTAGCAATTGTGTTTAATTAATTTATTGATAGTGTAGTGTTAGGTTAATTGTAGGTAATTGTAGGTAGTTTATTTAATTATTTTATTGATAGGGTAGTGTTAGGTTTAATTATATCTTAGGTTAGGATTTATTTTACAGGTAAATTTGTAATTATTTTAACTAGGTAACTATTAAATAGTTCTTAACTATTTAATAGCTATTGTACCTGGTTAAAATAAATACAAAGTTACCTGTAAAATAAATATTAATCCTAAAATAGCTATAATATAAATGTAATTTATATTGTAGCTATATTAGGATTTATTTTACAGGTAAGTATTTAGCTTTAAATAGGAATCATTTATTTAATAAGAGTTAATTTATTTCGTTAGATAAAAATTATATTTAATTTAGGGGGGTGTTAGTGTTAGGGTTAGACTTAGCTTTAGGGGTTAATACATTTATTAGAATAGCGGTGAGCTCCGGTCGGCAGATTAGGGGTTAATAATTGAAGGTAGGTGTCGGCGATGTTAGGGAGGGCAGATTAGGGGTTAATACTATTTATGATAGGGTTAGTGAGGCGGATTAGGGGTTAATAACTTTATTATAGTAGCGCTCAGGTCCGCTCGGCAGATTAGGGGTTAATAAGTGTAGGTAGGTGTCGGCGACGTTGTGGGGGGCAGATTAGGGGTTAATAAATATAACATAGGGGTCGGCGATGTTAGGGCAGCAGATTAGGGGTACATAGGGATAACGTAGGTGGCGGCGGTTTACGGAGCGGCAGATTAGGGGTTAAAAGTGTAATGCAGGGGTCAGCGATAGCGGGGGCGGCAGATTAGGGGTTAATAAGTGTAAGGCTAGGGGTGTTTAGACTCGGGGTACATGTTAGAGTGTTAGGTGCAGACGTAGGAAGTGTTTCCCCATAGGAAACAATGGGGCTGCGTTAGGAGCTGAACGCTGCTTTTTTGCAGGTGTTAGGTTTTTTTTAAGCTCAAACAGCCCCATTGTTTCCTATGGGAGAATCGTGCACGAGCACGTTTTTGAGGCCGGCCGCGTCCGTAAGCAACTCTGGTATCGAGAGTTGCATTTGCGCTAAATATGCTCTACGCTCCTTTTTTGGAGCCTAACGCAGCATTTGTTTGAACTCTCGATACCAGAGTTAAATTTATGGTGCGGCCAGAAAAAAACCCGCGGAGCGTTAACAGCCCTTTTACCGCCAAACTCCAAATCTAGCCGTTATTTTGGACACTTTTGTTCACTTATTTCACATATATCACATTTTTATTTGTTTTTACACAATTCTGTTTTGGTGTAATTTTTATTAAAGGGACGGCCTAGTCAAAAATAAACTTTCATGATTCAGATAGGGCAAACAATTTTAAACAACTTTCCAATTTGCTTTGTTCTTTTTGGTATTCTTTGTTGAAAGCTAAACATAGGTAGGCTCATATGAAAATTTTGAAGTCTTTGAAGGCTGCCTCATATCTCAATGCATTTTACAGTTTTTAGCTGCTAGACAGCCCTAGTTTGTGTGTGCGCGCGCCATATAGATAACATTGTGCTCACTCCTGTGGAGCTATTTAGGAGTCAGCACTGATTGGCTAAAGTCTGACAAAATAACTGAGATAAGGATAAGAGGCTTAGATACAAGGTAATCACAGAGGTAAAAAACATAATTTATGTAAGAACTTACCTGATAAATTCATTTCTTTCATATTAGCAAGAGTCCATGAGCTAGTGACGTATGGGATATACATTCCTACCAGGAGGGGCAAAGTTTCCCAAACCTCAAAATGCCTATAAATACACCTCTCACCACACCCACAAATCAGTTTAACGTATAGCCAAGAAGTGGGGTGATAAGAAAAAAGTGCGAAAGCATAAAAAATAAGGAATTGGAATAATTGTGCTTTATACAAAAAAATCATAACCACCACAAAAAAGGGTGGGCCTCATGGACTCTTGCTAATATGAAAGAAATGAATTTATCAGGTAAGTTCTTACATAAATTATGTTTTCTTTCATGTAATTAGCAAGAGTCCATGAGCTAGTGACGTATGGGATAATGACTACCCAAGATGTGGATCTTCCACGCAAGAGTCACTAGAGAGGGAGGGATAAAATAAAGACAGCCAATTCCGCTGAAAAATAATCCACACCCAAAATAAAGTTTAAATCTTATAATGAAAAAAACTGAAATTATAAGAAGAAGAATCAAACTGAAACAGCTGCCTGAAGTACTTTTCTACCAAAAACTGCTTCAGAAGAAGAAAACACATCAAGAATAGTAGAATTTAGTAAAAGTATGCAAAGAAGACCAAGTTGCTGCTTTGCAAATCTGATCAACCGAAACTTCATTCCTAAACACCCAGGAAGTAGAAACTGACCTAGTAGAATGAGCTGTAATCCTTTGAGGCGGAGTTTTACCCGACTCGAAATAAGCATGATGAATTAAAGATTTCAACCAAGATGCCAAAGAAATGGCAGAGGCCTTCTGACCTTTCCTAGAACCGGAAAAGATAACAAATAGACTAGAAGTCTTTCGGAAATTCTTAGTAGCTTCAATATAATATTTCAAAGCTCTAACTACATCCAAAGAATGCAATGATCTCTCCTTAGAATTCTTAGGATTAGGACATAATGAAGGAACCACAATTTCTCTACTAATGTTGTTAGAATTCACAACCTTAGGTAAAAATTTAAAAGAAGTTTGCAACACCGCCTTATCCTGATGAAAAATCAGAAAAGGAGACTCACAAGAAAGAGCAGATAATTCAGAAACTCTTCTAGCAGAAGAGATGGCCAAAAGAAACAAAACTTTCCAAGAAAGTAATTTAATGTCTAATGAATGCATAGGTTCAAACGGAGGAGCTTGAAGAGCCCCCAGAACCAAATTCAAACTCCAAGGAGGAGAAATTGACTTAATGACGGGTTTTATACGAACCAAAGCTTGTACAAAACAATGAATATCAGGAAGATTAGCAATCTTTCTATGAAAAAGAACAGAAAGAGCAGAGATTTGTCCTTTCAAGGAACTTGCAGACAAACCTTTATCCAAACCATCCTGAAGAAACTGTAAAATTCTCGGAATTCTAAAAGAATGCCAGGAAAAGTGATGAGAAAGACACCAAGAAATGTAAGTCTTCCAGACTCTATAATATATCTTCCTAGATACAGATTTACGAGCCTGTAACATAGTATTAATCACAGAGTCAGAGAAACCTCTTTGACTAAGAATCAAGCGTTCAATCTCCATACCTTTAAATTTAAGGATTTGAGATCCTGATGGAAAAAAGGACCTTGCGACAGAAGGTCTGGTCTTAACGGAAGAGTCCACGGTTGGCAAGAGGCCATCCGGACAAGATCCGCATACCAAAACCTGTGAGGCCATGCTGGAGCCACCAGCAGAACAAACGAGCATTCCTTCAGAATCTTGGAGATTACTCTTGGAAGAAGAACTAGAGGCGGAAAGATATAGGCAGGATGATACTTCCAAGGAAGTGACAATGCATCCACTGCTTCCGCTTGAGGATCCCTGGATCTGGACAGATACCTGGGAAGTTTCTTGTTTAGATGGGAAACCATCAGATCTATTTCTGGAAGTCCCCACATTTGAACAATCTGAAGAAAAACCTCTGGGTGAAGAGACCATTCGCCCGGATGTAACGTTTGGCGACTGAGATAATCCGCTTCCCAATTGTCTATACCTGGGATATGAACCGCAGAAACTAGACAGGAGCTGGATTCCGCCCATACTAGTATTCGAGATACTTCTTTCATAGCCAGAGGACTGTGAGTCTCTCCTTGATGATTGATGTATGCCACAGTTGTGACATTGTTTGTCTGAAAACAAATGAACGATTCTCTCTTTAGAAGAGGCCATGACTGAAGAGCTCTGAAAATTGCACGGAGTTCCAAAATATTGATTGGTAATCTCACCTCCTGAGATTCCCAAACCCCTTGTGCTGTCAGAGACCCCCAAACAGCTCCCCAACCTGTCAGACTTGCATCTGTTGAAATTACAGTCCAGGTTGGAAGAACAAAAGAAGCCCCCTGAACTAAACAATGGTGATCTGTCCACCACGTCAGAGAGTGTCGTACAATCGGTTTTAAAGATATTAATTGAGATATCTTTGTGTAATCCCTGCACCACTGGTTCAGCATACAAAGCTGAAGAGGTCGCATGTGAAAACGAGCAAAGGGGATTGCGTCCGATGCAGCAGTCATAAGACCTAGAATTTCCATGCATAAGGCTACCGAAGGGAATGATTGTGATTGAAGGTTTCGACAAGCTGAGATCAATTTTAGACGTCTCTTGTCTGTCAGAGACAGAGTCATGGACACTGAATCTATCTGGAAACCTAAAAAGGTTACCCTTGTTTGAGGAATCAATGAACTTTTCGGTAAATTGATCCTCCAACCATGATCTTGAAGAAACAACACAAGTCGATTCGTATGAGATTCTGCTAAATGTGAAGACTGAGCAAGTACCAAGATATCGTCCAAATAAGGAAATACCACAATACCCTGTTCTCTGATTACAGACAGAAGGGCACCGAGAACCTTCGTAAAAATTCTTGGAGCTGTTGCTAGGCCAAACGGCAGAGCCACAAACTGGTAATGCTTGTCTAGGAAAGAGAATCTCAGAAACTGATAGTGATCTGGATGAATCGGAATATGCAGATATGCATCCTGTAAATCTATTGTGGACATATAATGCCCTTGCTGAACAAAAGGCAGGATAGTCCTTATAGTTACCATTTTGAATGTTGGTATCCTTACATAACGATTCAATATTTTTAAATCCAGAACTGGTCTGAAGGAATTCTCCTTCTTTGGTACAATGAAGAGATTTGAATAAAACCCCAGCCCCTGTTCCAGAACTGGAACTGGCATAATTACTCCAGCCAACTCTAGATCTGAAACACATTTCAGAAATGCTTGAGCCTTCGCTGGATTTACTGGGACACAGGAAAGAAAAAATCTCTTTGCAGGAGGCCTTATTTTGAAGCCAATTCTGTACCCTTCTGAAACAATGTTTTGAATCCAAAGATTGTGAATTGAATTGATCCAAATTTCTTTGAAAAAACGTAATCTGCCCCCTACCAGCTGGGCTGGAATGAGGGCCGCACCTTCATGTGGACTTGGGAGCTGGCTTTGGTTAGCACAAACTTACTTCACCACCTCCATAGGAGGCAAAGTTTGTAAAACTGATTTGTGGGTGTGGTGAGGGGTGTATTTATAGGCATTTTGAGGTTTGGGAAACTTTGCCCCTCCTGGTAGGAATGTATATCCCATACGTCACTAGCTCATGGACTCTTGCTAATTACATGAAAGAAAGTATATTAGTATAACTGTGCTGGTTATGCAAAACTGGGGAATGGGTAATAAACTGATTATTTATCTTTTTAAACAATACAAATTCTGGGGTAGACTTTCCCTTTAATTTTCTTTTTTTAGTTTATCCACTAAAGTACATGTAAGGTGAACAAGCACTTCTATTCCAAATGTAATGGCGAAAATGATAACTCCCTCGCAAGTCAATAAAAAAACAACTTTAAGATCCGTAGAGTCCCATATAAGCAGGTGTTACAGTCAGTGACTTGCATACAGGGCACAGTCGCAAAATAACAGCAATTAGAGTGTAATTCATTCACAGACATCCTAACCTGCAAAAACTCATTTCAGGGAGGTGGCTTCACCTGCTATTGCTCCGCCCCCCCAGTTATATATTGGACACCTTGAAACCCTAAATAAGATAAAGACTTATCAGTAAAGTAGCTTCCCACTAAATCAAATTAAAAAAAGTAGCTTTATTGCACAGCCACATGCAACAAACCTATTTTCCAGTGATCGTACGCTTGTTGAATGCGTAAATGTTTTAGAATACGAAGTTTAATTACGTGCAGTAAATAAGGTAGTATTTGTGTTTTTATTTTATTAGAATAAGTGGGAGCTTTTTGGTTACTGATGCTTTGAGGGTTCTATAACGTCCCAGCAACTAAAGGCATTCCTTAAAGAAACACTTTTCTGGATTAGGGCCACATTGGATCATGGTACTTGGAGTTTCAGGGAGATTGCATTCCATTTGCTGGTATTAAGGAGCCGCTATTACAATCAGGGAGTGTTGGGATGTCTGCATTCACTAAAATAGAACTATAATAAATAACCTGCAGTTGCTAGATTTCTTTTTATAGCAGCTTTGTTTTAGCGACCAGCATAGGATTTCTTTAGCACAAAGTATCCTCACAGTAATGCTACAGAAAGCAGCATAAGTTTAAAAAATAGTAGAAAATAATCAGTAAACGTGGGATATAGAATTTTTGTCCTGAAGAGCTTACAATTCAGTCACTTGAACAATAGGAAAAACGTATGGAAATAAGACGGTAATAGGAAAAGTGCATATCCAAGATGTATTTTGTATCAGAGGATATCTGCTGTGTGCTAGTAAAACTAAGAGATGGGATCTGCCTTTTAAAAGCAAAGGTATTTTTTTGTAACTTTTTGCATAAAAAAAAATAAAAAAATTAAATTGTAACACATCTCTCTATAGTTTTTTTGAAAACTGGATGTTCCTAAGCTAAATAAATACTTTTTGTTTACATGCGTTCATGGCGTGGCCCTGTCTGCCAAAAGATCTGTGGCAGTTGTCCTTACCAGGCTGATAGCATATTAAAATAAATTAAAAATGACTTTTTTATGCAATATTTTTTATCATTTAAAGGGACAGTCTAGTCAAAATTAAACTCTCATGATTCCAATAGCACATGCAATTTTAAAACAATTTTCCAATTTACTTTTGTAATAAAATTTGCTTTGCTCTCTTGTTATTTTTTTTTTTTTTTTGTGGAAAGCTTAACCTAGGTAGGCTCATATGCTAATTTTTAAGCAGTATAACTGCCTCTTGTCTCAGTGCATTTTGACATTTTTTTATAGACACTGATAGTTCATTGTGCTCACTCCTGTGGGGTTATTTAAAAGTCAGCACTGATTGGCTAAAATGCATGTCTGTCAAAAGAACTGAGATAAGGGAGCAGTCTGCAGAGGCTTAAAAACAAGGTAATCACAGACTTAAAAAGTACATTAATATAACAGTGTTGGTTATGCAAAACTGGGGAATGGGTAATAAAGGGATTGTCTATCTTTTTAAACAATACAAATTCTGGAGTAGACTGTCCCTATAAAAAGTGTTCTTTCACATGCATGTGTTGTTTTGTTTAGTGTCCCTTTAATAGAACCCTTTAATGCATTAAAATACAGGATATCAAATGCAGAGCACCCAACAAGGGCTGGGCTGAGCCTAGGATACACAGGGTGTTTGCAAAGAGGTTTGGACCAGTTGTGGACTGGGATGGTTGTTTTAGCCCTGCCCAGTTGCTAGCATTATTATTTGTGCATGATACAGGGTCTTCTCACTGCCTTGCTGTGTCTGTGAACCACGTCAGGCTGGTTCCACTTCCTGCCTTATGTCTGTGCCACCATAGCTGTGCAGGAATGCTGCGCACGTGCATATTGAGTGAACTAATCAAGGGGGAAGGATGACAGTCGCATACCTCCCAACATTTCAAAATTCAAAAGAGGGCCCCCCCCCCCCCCCCCCGCGGCAAAAAATTGAAAGGGGCGGGGCTTAAAATATCATAAGTCCAAAGTAATATAAATAAAATTCTAAATAAAGTCATATCTTTTAATACTCTTAGGCAGCAAATCAAACACAAGCTCAAACCACTGCTATGGCTATGTGAGCTCTGTATTTAATTAACCTTTGCAGAGACAGTGCTAAATATTTTTATCTTAGTTGGACATTTAATAATAGATTCTTTAAAACTGCTCTCTGCATTCCCCATTAATATTCTAGATTCTGGCCTTTAAAGTCAGCAAAAATGCACAGTAGCACACTACATAGCTTACACTTACATATGCAGATACACACACACTACATAGCATACACTTATACATGCAGATACACACACACTACATAGCTTACACTTATACATGCAGATACACACACACACTACATAGCATACACATACACATGCAGATACACACACACTGCATAGCTTACACTTATACATGCAGATACACACACACACTACATAGCATACACATACACATGCAGATACACACACACACACACTACATAGCATACACTTATACATGCAGATACACACACACTACATAGCATACACTTATGCATGCAGATACACACACACTACATAGCATACACTTACACATGCAGATACACACACACACACTACATAGCATACACATACACATGCAGATACACACTACATAGCATACACATACACATGCAGATACACACACACACACTACATAGCATACACTTATACATGCAGATACATACACACTACATAGCATACAGTTATACATGCAGATACACACACACACACTACATATCATTCACTTATACAGGCAGATACACACACTACATAGCTTACACTTATACATACAGATACACACTACACAGCATACACCTATACATGCAGATACACACACACACACACACACTTATACATACAGATACACACACACACTTATACATACAGATACACACTCTACACAGCCTACACTTATACATGCAGATACACACACACACATACATACAGATCCACACACACACACTACACAGCATACACTTATACATGCAGATACACACATACATACAGATACACACTACATAGCTTACACTTATACATGCAGATACACACACACTACATAGCATACACTTATACATACAGATACAAACACACTACATTGCATACACTTATACATGCAGATACGCACACACACACTACATAGCATACACTTATACATGCAGATATGCACACACACACACTACATAGCATAGACTTATACATGCAGATACACACTACATATCATACACTTACACATACAGACACACACTACATATCATACACTTATACAGGCAGACACACACTACATAGCATACATTTATACATACAGATACACACACTACATAGCATACACTTATACATGCAGATACGCACACACACACTACATAGCATACACTTATACATGCAGATATGCACACACACACACTACATAGCATAGACTTATACATGCAGATACACACACACTACATAGCTTACACTTATGCATGCAGATACACACACACTTATACATACAGATACACACACTACACAGCATACACTTATACATGCAGATACACACACATACTACATAGCATACACTTATACATGCAGATACACACACACTTATACATACAGATACACACACACACACACACTACATAGCTTACACTTATACATGCAGATACACACACACACTTATACATACAGATACGCACACACACTACACAGCATACACTTATACATGCAGATACAAACACACACTACATAGCATACAATTATACATGCAGATACACACTTATACATACAGATACACACACACACAGCATAGCTTACACTTATACATGCAGATATACACACACACACTACATAGCATACACTTATACATACAGATACACACACACTACATTGCATACACTTACACATGCAGACACACACTACATATCATAAACTTATATAGGCAGACACACACACACACTACATAGCATACACTTATACATGCAGATACACACATACATACAGATACACACTACATAGCTTACACTTATACATGCAGATACACACACACTACATAGCATACACTTATACATACAGATACAAACACACTACATTGCATACACTTATACATGCAGATACGCACACACACACTACATAGCATACACTTATACATGCAGATATGCACACACACACACTACATAGCATAGACTTATACATGCAGATACACACTACATATCATACACTTACACATACAGACACACACTACATATCATACACTTATACAGGCAGACACACACTACATAGCATACATTTATACATACAGATACACACACTACATAGCATACACTTATACATGCAGATACGCACACACACACTACATAGCATACACTTATACATGCAGATATGCACACACACACACTACATAGCATAGACTTATACATGCAGATACACACACACTACATAGCTTACACTTATGCATGCAGATACACACACACTTATACATACAGATACACACACTACACAGCATACACTTATACATGCAGATACACACACATACTACATAGCATACACTTATACATGCAGATACACACACACTTATACATACAGATACACACACACACACACACTACATAGCTTACACTTATACATGCAGATACACACACACACTTATACATACAGATACGCACACACACTACACAGCATACACTTATACATGCAGATACAAACACACACTACATAGCATACAATTATACATGCAGATACACACTTATACATACAGATACACACACACACAGCATAGCTTACACTTATACATGCAGATATACACACACACACTACATAGCATACACTTATACATACAGATACACACACACTACATTGCATACACTTACACATGCAGACACACACTACATATCATAAACTTATATAGGCAGACACACACACACACTACATAGCATACACTTATACATGCAGATACACACTTATACATACAGATACACACACACACAGCATAGCTTACACTTATACATGCAGATATACACACACACACTACACAGCATACACTTATACATACAGATACACACACACTACATTGCATACACTTACACATGCAGAAACACACTACATATCATAAACTTATACAGGCAGACACACACACTACATAGCATACACTTATAAATACAGATACACACACACACTACATAGCATACACTTATACATGCAGATACGCACACACACTACATAGCTTACACTTATACATGCAGATACACACACACACTACACAGCTTACACATACATACAGATACACAAACACACTTATACATACAGATACACACACACACTACACAGCATACACTTATACATGCAGATACACACGCTTCATAGCTTACATTTATACATGCAGACACACACACTAAATAGCCTACACTTATACATACAGATACACACACACACTACACAGCTTACACTTATACATGCAGATACACACACATACACACTTATAGATACAGATAGACACAGAGTACATCATATATGGGTATCTGTAACTCATTGTATGAGGTCATGGGGTTGGCAAGCACATTAGCTGGCAGTCTGAGGCTGCCACTGTTCGTTACCCTGGTGTTGCACTGCTCATTGTATAAAACTTAAGGCATGCTAGTATTATCACCAGGGGTTAGACGTCATCACTACCAGGGGTTAGAGGTCACCATTACCTGAAGTCAGAGGGTATACAGCCTTATTGCTCCTACTTAACCCACACACCATTCATTTTCCACAAGGAATATAACAGGTATATTACCCTGGGAGAGAAAAAACAACTGCTTTTTTTTTTTTTTTTAATGCATGGGGCAATGCGGGACAGATTGCTAGCAACCAGGGACAGACCCCAAAAATCGGGACTGTCCCGCAAAAATAGGGACAGTTGGGAGGTATGCAGTCGCAGAGTAGCAGCTCCTCTTGATGATGCCAGTTGATGTCTGTGGGTTCTAGTTTTTGTTTGGTTGTGAATGCATGGGATGCATTTGTGTGTGCATGTGTGTGCCTGTGGATGTATGGGATGCATTTGTGTGTGCATGTGTGTGCCTGTGGATGTATGGGATGTATTTGTGTGTGCATGTGTGTGCCTGTGGATGTCTGGGATGTATTTGTGTGTGCATGTATGCGCCTGTGGGTGTCAGGGATGTATTTGTGTTGGTGCTCTGACAAAATGCAGAAGGACATTTGGCAGACGGACATTTGGCCGACAGACAGAAAGCTAAAGAATGTTCCGATGACGGCCGAGGGCAGATGCGTTCCAGAGTGCTCTGTTCTAATCAGAGCCTCGGGCACCGCAACTGCCTCTGGGAACCTTACCATGGGTCCCAGGCGCACGTCTTGTAATTCTCTGTCCGGGAAATTATCTATCTATCAAATCTATCTATTTATCTATCAAATCTATCTATCGTATCTATCAAATGTATCTATTGCATCTATTGATCTATCTAATCTATGTATCTATCTATCTATCAAATCTATCTATCTCGTGGCCGGACTGTTATCTGACAGCCACTTGTGTTTCGGCCAAATGTCCGTCGGCCAAATGTCCATCGGCCAAATGTCCGTCGGCCAAATGTCTGTCGGCTAAAAGTCCGGCCACGATTTGTGTTTGCCTGTGGGTGCCTGTGGATGTCTACAATATATTTGTGTGTGCATGTGTGTGCCTGTGGATGTCTGGGATGTATTTGTGTGTGCATGTGTGTGCCTGTAGATGTCTGGGATGTATTTGTGTGTGCATGTGTGTGCCTGTAGATGTCTGGGATGTATTTGTGTGTGCATGTGTGTGCCTGTAGATGTCTGTGGTATATTTGTGTGTGCATGTGGGTGTCTCTGGATGTCTGGGGTGTATTTGTGGGTGTCTGTGGATGTCTGGTATGTATTTGTGTGTGTCTGTGGATGTCTGGGATGTATTTGTGGGTGCCTGTGGATCTCTGGGATGTATTTGTGGGGGCTTGTGGATATCTGGGATGTATTTGTGGGTGCCTGTGGATGTCTGGGATATATTTGTGGGTGCTTGTGGATATCTGGGATGTATTTATGTGTGCCTGTAGATGTCTGCGGTATTTTTGTGTGTGCATGTGGGTGCCTGTGGATGTCTGGGATGTATTTGTGGGTGCCTGTGGATGTCTGGGATGTATTTGTGTGTGCATGTGGATGTATTTGTGTGTGCATGTGGATGTATTTGTGTGTGGATGTATTTGTGTGTGCATATGGAAGTATTTGTGGGTGCATGTGGATGTCTGGGATGTATTTGTGTGTGCATGTGGATGTATTTCTGTGTGCATGTGTGTGCATGTGGATGTATTTGTGTGTGCATGTGTGTGCATGTGGATGTATTTGTGTGTGCATGTGGATGTCATGTGGATGTATTTGTGTGTGCATGTGGATGTATTTGTGTGTGCATGTGGATGTATTTGTGTGTGCATGTGGATGTCATGTGGATGTATTTGTGTGTGCATGTGGATGTATTTGTGTGTGCATGTGGATGTCATGTGGATGTATTTGTGTGTGCATGTGGATGTATTTGTGTGTGCATGTGGAGGTCATGTGGATGTATTTGTGTGTGCATGTGGATGTCATGTGGATGTATTTGTGTGTGCATGTGGATGTATTTGTGTGTGCATGTGGAGGTCATGTGGATGTATTTGTGTGTGCATGTGGAGGTCATGTGGATGTATTTGTGTGTGCATGTGGATGTATTTGTGTGTGCATGTGGATGTCATGTGGATGTATTTGTGTGTGCATGTGGATGTCATGTGGATGTATTTGTGTGTGCATGTGGATGTATTTGTGTGTGCATGTGGATGTCATGTGGATGTATTTGTGTGTGCATGTGGATGTATTTGTGTGTGCATGTGGATGTATTTGTGTGTGCATGTGGATGTCTGTGTGTGATGAGAAGTTCTCAGGAGAGACTTTAAATACAAAGGCTAATAAGCAATAAGAGGTTATTCATTATTTGAAGGTGAACTTCAATTTACAAAATACAGTAATAGAAGGGCATTGAAAAGGGTGTTACAAACACTTTTCAGTTTTGGGATGTGGTTAAATAACAAACGGGTGGGGACTGGGGAGTGTGCTGCTCTACCTTATTGGTTCTGGCCTAATGTTGGTCCCAGTCCGGCTGGTCCCAAACGTCCTTTATGTTGCAGGATTGTCACAGACTGGGAGCTTTGTTCTGATTTTCCTCCTGCTACTTCCCCTTCAGGCAGATATCCCAGTTTTCATAGCTAAACCAGGAACTGCTTCTGCTCTACCCTCTGGCTGCCCTCACTCTGACTAAATCTGTCCATGACTTTGCCCCTGGCTATGGCTCCACCCACAAAACACCCATGTTCCCCTCACCTGCTAGTCCCAGAAAACCTCAGGAAAATGTCGGTAGGTTCCCTAAAGAAAGTACCTATCAGCCCAATTAACATTAGCAAGTAGCATTTACCAGGCAATGAGAATTAGTAGAAAGTACCCATCAGCCAATGAGAATTATCAGGAAGTACCTATCAGCCAATAAGCTTTAGCAGGAAGTGCCGATCAGCAAATGAGCCTTGACAGGAAGTATATAACTGATACCTCATAATCTTTTCAGGCAAAATATCACCATTTTTAAAATGCTACTCACTTGCTCAGTTTATATGAGCTGTAGAATATAATTGAATACAGTATCCCTTAAAGGGACAGTCAACACCAGAATGTCAACACCAGAATTGTTGTTGTTTTAAAAGATAGATAATCCCTTAATTACCAATTCCCCAGTTTTGCATAACAAACACACAATTACCTTGTATCTAAGCCTCAGCAGACTGCCCCCTTATTTCAGTTCTTTTGACAGACTTGCATTTTAGCCAATCGGAGCTGTCTCCATGGTAAATTCACGCGCAGGAGCTCAATGTTATCTATATGAAACACGTGAACTAATGCCCTCTAGTGGTGAAAAACTATTAAAATGCATTTAAATTAGAGGTGGCCTTCAAGGTCTAAGAAATTAGCATATGAACCTCCTAGGTTTAGCTTTCAACTAGGAATACCAAGAGAACAAAGCAAAATTGGTGATAAAAGTAAATTGGAAAGTTGTTTAAAATGACATGCCTTATTTGAAATATGAAAGTTTGTTTTGGACTTAACTAGAAGATATACACTATAGATGCATGGAAGAATATGAGTAGTTTAAAGGAACCATTTGCTGTAAAAAAAAAAAAAAATCAAATTTGTTCCCAATTATCCATTTTACCTGCTGTAGTTTATTACGTTGCTTACAAAAATCTCCGTCCTTTGCCTTTATTTTACCACTACATATACTAAATATTTTAATATTGCAATGTTAGCTATAGAAACACTATGTAAACAAGAAAAATCTGAGAAAATCAGCCTCCCAATAGAGGTGGGACATATAGAAAGCCCAGCTCCTTTTAAAGGTTGTTCCTGCACTAGCTTTAAATACAATTATTTTTTATCTGCTGCTTGCCTGAGTCAATTGCCCCTTCAAATGCGATTGCATTTAATGAATGCTAGAGAGCAGCAACCTTGTCATTACCTTCATCTAAGGATTCTTCCTTTGAAGTTTTCGTATCTGTGATTTCACAATTTACCAAATAAGGGGCAGGAAACCAAGCTAAGTGCTTTTCTTCATTCTCCACCAGCCACCAACCTGCAAGAAATTTGTCAAGAAACTATATTTTACACAAATGTACCTTATTTATTTATCATATGAAACCAGTAGATTAATTTTACAAAGAGAATGTTACATTTCAATTTCTCAAAGAAAACATGCCATTAAAGGGACATCAAACAATCTGAGTGCATATTGACCTTGATTAAAAGGGGAATCACAAAAATATAAGCACTATTGAGCTCTAATATTCTTGTGCTCATATTACAAGTTGAAAGTAAAAAGTTATCGCTTGAGAGAAGGGCTAAGGTTTACTAACATCTAGAGGTTAGACAGCACGGCTGCGCTTAATTCTTCTCTTCGTGGACTTCTATGGGGCACACTACATAACCCTGCTATAGCTTTCGGTTGAGCACTGACCCGAAAGTGCGCTAAAGCTGAAATAGTTTAAATAATTTCATATTTATATATATATATATATATATATATATATATATATATATATATATAATCTCTATAGCTCTATATGTATATAAAGATATATAAATATATATTTGTTAATATTTATAAATAACATGTTTTTTAAAGAGTTAGGAACAAAACTAATTTAAAATATTTAAAATTTTAAAATAAAAAAATTGCTGTTCACAAGTATGTATGTGTGCACATACATATATACACATACACACACATACACTTACCGGCCACCTTATTAGGTACACCTTGCTAGTACCGGGTTGGAACGCCTTTTGCCTTCAGAACTGCCTTAATTCTTTGTGGCATAGATTCAACAAGGTGTTGGAAACATTCCTCTGAAATTTAGGTCCATATTGACATGATAGCATCACGCAGTTGCTGCAGATTTGCCGGCTGCACATCCATGATGCAAATCTACCGTTCCACCACATCCCAAAGGTGCTCTATTAGATTGAGATCTGGTGACTGTGGAGGCCATTTGGGTACAGGGAACTCATTATTATGTTTAAGAACCCAGTTTGAGATGATTTGAGCTTTGTGATATGGCTCATTATCCTGCTGGAAGTAGCCATCAGAATATGGGTACACTGTAGCCATAAAGGGGTGGACATGGTCAGCAACATTACTCAGGTAGGCTGTGGTGTTTAAACAATGCTCAATTGGTACTAAGGGGCCCAAAGTGTGCCAAGAAAATATCCCCCACACCATTACACCACCAGCACCAACCTGAACCATTGATACAAGGCAGGATGGATCCATGCTTTCATGTTGTTTATGCCAAATTCTGAGCCTACCATCTGAATGTCACAGCTGAAATTGAGACTCATCAAACCAGGCAAGGTTTTTCCAATCTTCTATTGTCTAATTTTGGTGAGCCTGTGCAAATTTTTCTTAGCTGACATGAGTGGCACCCGGTGTGGTCCTCTGCTGCTGTAGCCCATCTGCTTCAAGGTTTGATGTGTTGCATGTTCAGAGATGGTATTCTGCATACCTTGTTGTAACGAGTGGTTATTTGAGTTACTGTTGCCTTTCTATCATCTTGAACCAGTCAGCCCATTCTCCTCTGACCTCTGACATCAACAAGGCATTTTTGTTCTCACAACTGCCGCTTACTGGATATTTTCTCTTTTTTGGACCATTCTCTGTAAACCCTACAGATGGCTGTGTGTGAAAGCCTCAGTAGGTCAGCAGTTTTTTAAATACTCAGACCAGCTCGTCTGGCACTAACATCCATTCCACGTTTAAAGTCACTTAAATCTTCCCCATTCTGATGCTCGGTTTGAACTTCAGCAAGTTGTCTTCACCACGTCTGGATGCCTAAATGCTTTGAGCTGCTGCCATGTGATTAGCTGATTAAGAATTTGTGTTAAATGAAATGCAAGCTATAGCTACAGTCAGATTTATAACTTAGATTCATTAATCCAATATGGGTATCAGAATATACAGAGACCTGCTACTGAGAGAAACAAAGAAAATAGAGAACCCAAAGATAGTGGGCCAGCTAAACTGAGAGTAAACTATTGTAACTATACAGGCTCATACAGTCTAATCCTAACACTACAAACCATCTCAAACACAACGTAGCAACTAAGTAAACCAAAATGCCCCCATAATGGGCAGCAAATAGGGGATAACAATAACAAAACATAGCAAAAAGTGCAAATGTGGATCCTTGAATCATAGCATTACAGGTGGTGCAACCAGTACACCTGTAACACCCGTGTTTCTTTTTCTGGTGTAGCCAGGTATCCTGTTTGTAACAGTGACTAGGATCAGTTAGCATGAGTGAGTCTCTCAGACTTCTGTCACGCTTATAGCCCACTCTCGGATTCTGCCATTGAAGAAACGTAAGTGAGGGATCACCCTGTACTATTTGCCAATGTTGTCTGAGTGCCTTCCCTAGTGTCCTAGTGCATGGGCTGTATGTCGTAGTAAACATCATTCTTGGCTCGATGTCTGTCTTGGTTGGATTAGACGGTACTGTCATACTCTCAGCCAAAGACCTACTTTGACGAATCAGACGAGGATTATAACCTCTATGGGTAAATCTTTCTTCCATATCAGTGAGTTGTTCCTCAATGTGACATCACTGTTTTTGCGAATAACCTGGCACATCTGTGCTTTAGGGATTGCTTTCAATAAAGCTGTAGGGTGGTTGCTAGTGGCATGTAGAATCAAATTTTTATTTGTGGACTTCCTAAAGAGTGAAGTGCCCAATTGGCCATTCTCCAGTTTTAAAATTCTAAGGTCCAAGAATTCGATGGACATTGCATCATGTTTCATCTTGAAATTGACCGGATTCTGTAGAGAGTTTAAGTGGGTGAACCATGTCTCAAGTTGTATCGATGATCCCCTCCAAATGATCAGGAGGTCATCGATAATACTTCTGGTTTGGTATAGATCTGCATAACTGTGGTTTCATAATTCTCCATGAAGAGATTGGCTAGAGAGGGGGCCACGTTAGATCCCATGGCCACGCCAGAGATCTGCTGGTAAAATTTGCCTTCAAAGCGAAAATAATTCAACCGGAGACTTAAGTCAAGAAGTTGTATCAAAAAATCTTTCGCGGGACCAACGTATGGGTATCTATCCAATGCTTCAGAAACATAAAGTTTCCCTGCTTCATGTGGAATGATGGTGTAAAGACTATTTACATCTGCAGTTACCAGAATGTATGGTTCTTCAACAGAAACTGATTTCAAATCATCAATGAGTTGTGTTGAATCCCTCAGATAGGACCTCATATTCCTCACAAGTGGCTGAAGGAAGTGATCGACAAAGATCGCCAATCTTGAAGTAATCGAGTTCCTGGCTGAGACAATCGGTCTTCCAGGAGGCCGTTTATGGTCTTTATGGATCTTAGGTAACATATATAAAACTGGGTAAGCTGGATGCTCAATCAACAGAACCTTGGATATCTCTTCATCAATCCAAGCCTCTTTAATGCCCGTCTGTACAGCTTGATCAATCAATAATTGGAAATCTTTCATAGGATCTTTATTTAAAGGTTGGTAAGTGTGAATATCATTCAATTGTTGTTTGATTTCATCACTATAATCCTTGTAGTTCAACACTACCACAGCCCCACCCTCATCAGCTGTCCTTATCACAATATCAGGGTCTTTAGAAAGTTTTAACGTATTTCATCTCTCTCTCTCCTTCCTGACTAAGCTGGAACTGTGAAATTTGTGTGTTGCTTTATTAGCCATAACTAAGGGTTTAGGAGAGCCCTAATAGCTCCAGTAGCAGGACAGCCCACAACAGAGGAACATACCTGTTGTGTGAGACAGAGGACTGGATACCGCATCAGCTCTGGAGGGTGAGTGAATTGATACAAACCCAAAGTGTGCTACTATTTCAGTAACAGCGGAGAAAGTGAATTCCAATTTTGACCTATACAGTTACTAACTGTCACCGGAGCGGTAAGCCCTCTGTTAAATTACTAACGAGTCTTGTTTTCATGAGAAGAAATGGTTATTAATTTTAATACTCAGTGATATCCGCAAATGGTGGGACCCTTGTTAAGGGTAGATTTTTCACTAGAGTTACTTTGTTATAATTCAATATAACACTGTTACAGTCTGTACAAAGTTTGGATTACAATTCTTTAGAAAGTGATACAATAGCTTCCCTCTCTGATTCTGACAGGTTATTACGAAACGGGTTAGCATGTCCACCACTTAGATCCTTAGTAATCAGTCTCATAAAGGTCTTAATACTACAGTTGCTACTTTCGGGATCAAAGGAATTCTTAGTCCTGAAAGGTTGTTTTTCCTCCAACTTTGGTGCGTCCCTGAAAAACTCTTTAAGTCTTAAGGACCTCTGGAACTTCTGACAGTCAATAAAGATATTAAAGTCATCACCTCTGTATGATGGAACAAAGCTTAGGCCTCTATTCAGTACATTCAACTCAGCTGTGGACAGGACCCGATCACTGATGTTCACTACCAGGTCCTCCCTGTCCCCAGTATTGGGTGGTACCCGGGTGGTAGAGGCGGCTTTCTCTCTCTAGCCTCCCCTGCGAATATGGGGCCTCCCCCTCTTCTTCGCTGGCTGGCTCTGGTGGTGACCCCCTGAAAAACCTGATGTCCAGTGGATTGGCTACTGGTAGGTCCACTCATACTCTGTGGTACATCCGTATCTGATCCCGAGCTACTTTCCACCGTTTGGAGTGACTGCTTTGTATAGAATCTTTGTCTCCTTCGTCTCTGTATAAAAAATCTCCTATTGTCTCCACCGCTCAACCATCGGTACACAGTTTTCTCTTTGTGATCTTCACACACCGTCTGCAGTTTCCTATTTTTGAACTGAACCAAAGTGTCCTTATAGTGGGGGGACATGATTAATCAATGTGAATCGAAGGTCTTGTACCCCATGTCCTTGTTCTAAAAAATGTCTGGCCACTGGCTGATCGCTGGTCCCTTTCTTTAGGGCAACCCTAATAGAGGACCTGTGATTCACAAGTCGAGTCCTTGCCTCGTCAGTGGTTTTCCCCCACGTAAAATCTGCCACAGCTGCAGTTTAGAAGATACACTACGAAGGTGGTGGTACAAGTGAGGAAATGTCTGATCTGGTATCTCTTTTGTTGATAGGGGTGTCCAAATGTGGATCCTTGAATCATAGCATTACAGGTGGTGCAACCAGTACACCTGTAACACCCGTGTTTCTTTTTCTGGTGTAGCCAGGTATCCTGTTTGTAACAGTGACTAGGATCAGTTAGCATGAGTGAGTCTCTCAGACTTCTGTCACGCTTATAGCCCACTCTCGGATTCTGCCATTGAAGAAACGTAAGTGAGGGATCACCCTGTACTATTTGCCAATGTTGTCTGAGTGCCTTCCCTAGTGTCCTAGTGCATGGGCTGTATGTCGTAGTAAACATCATTCTTGGCTCGATGTCTGTCTTGGTTGGATTAGACGGTACTGTCATACTCTCAGCCAAAGACCTACTTTGACGAATCAGACGAGGATTATAACCTCTATGGGTAAATCTTTCTTCCATATCAGTGAGTTGTTCCTCAATGTGACATCACTGTTTTTGCGAATAACCTGGCACATCTGTGCTTTAAGGATTGCTTTCAATAAAGCTGTAGGGTGGTTGCTAGTGGCATGTAGAATCAAATTTTTATTCGTGGACTTCCTAAAGAGTGAAGTGCCCAATTGGCCATTCTCCAGTTTGAAAATTCTAAGGTCCAAGAATTCGATGGACATTGCATCATGTTTCATCTTGAACTTGATCGGATTCTGTAGAGAGTTTAAGTGGGTGAACCATGTCTCAAGTTGTATCGATGATCCCCTCCAAATGATCAGGAGGTCATCGATAATACTTCTGGTTTGGTATAGATCTGCATAACTGTGGTTTCGTAATTCTCCATGAAGAGATTGGCTAGAGAGGGGGCCACATTAGATCCCATGGCCACGCCAGAGATCTGCTGGTAAAATTTGCCTTCAAAGCGAAAATAATTCAACCGGAGACTTAAGTCAAGAAGTTGTATCAAAAAATCTTTCGGGGGACCAACGTATGGGTATCTATCCAATGCTTCAGAAACATAAAGTTTCCCTGCTTCATGTGGAATGATGGTGTAAAGACTATTTACATCTGCAGTTAGCAGAATGTATGGTTCTTCAACAGAAACTGATTTCAAATCATCAATGAGTTGTGTTGAATCCCTCAGATAGGACCTCATATTCCTCACAAGTGGCTGAAGGAAGTGATCGACAAAGATCGCCAATCTTGAAGTAATCGAGTTCCTGGCTGAGACAATCGGTCTTCCAGGAGGCCGTTTATGGTCTTTATGGATCTTAGGTAACATATATAAAATTGGGTAAGCTGGATGCTCAATCAACAGAACCTTGGATATCTCTTCATCAATCCAAGCCTCTTTAATGCCCGTCTGTACAGCTTGATCAATCAATAATTGGAAATCTTTCATAGGATCTTTATTTAAAGGTTGGTAAGTGTGAATATCATTCAATTGTTGTTTGATTTCATCACTATAATCCTTGTAGTTCAACACTACCACAGCCCCACCCTCATCAGCTGTCCTTATCACAATATCAGGGTCTTTAGAAAGTTTTAACGTATTTCATCTCTCTCTCTCCTTCCTGACTAAGCTGGAACTGTGAAATTTGTGTGTTGCTTTATTAGCCATAACTAAGGGTTTAGGAGAGCCCTAATAGCTCCAGTAGCAGGACAGCCCACAACAGAGGAACATACCTGTTGTGTGAGACAGAGGACTGGATACCGCATCAGCTCTGGAGGGTGAGTGAATTGATACAAACCCAAAGTGTGCTACTATTTCAGTAACAGCGGAGAAAGTGAATTCCGATTTTGACCTATACAGTTACTAACTGTCACCGGAGCGGTAAGCCCTCTGTTAAATTACTAACAAGTCTTGTTTTCATGAGAAGAAATGGTTATTAATTTTAATACTCAGTGATATCCGCAAATGGTGGGACCCTTGTTAAGGGTAGATTTTTCACTAGAGTTACTTTGTTATAATTCAATATAACACTGTTACAGTCTGTACAAAGTTTGGATTACAATTCTTTAGAAAGTGATACAATAGCTTCCCTCTCTGATTCTGACAGGTTATTACGAAACGGGTTAGCATGTCCGCTACTTAGATCCTTAGTAATCAGTCTCATAAAGGTCTTAATACTACAGTTGCTACTTTCGGGATCAAAGGAATTCTTAGTCCTGAAAGGTTGTTTTTCCTCCAACTTTGGTGCGTCCCTGAAAAACTCTTTAAGTCTTAAGGACCTCTGGAACTTCTGACAGTCGATAAAGATATTAAAGTCATCACCTCTGCATGATGGAACAAAGCTTAGGCCTCTATTCAGTACATTCAACTCAGCTGTGGACAGGACCCGATCACTGATGTTCACTACCAGGTCCTCCCTGTCCCCAGTATTGGGTGGTACCCGGGTGGTAGAGGCGGCTTTCTCTCTCTAGCCTCCCCTGCGAATATGGGGCCTCCCCCTCTTCTTCGCTGGCTGGCTCTGGTGGTGACCCCCTGAAAAACCTGATGTCCAGTGGATTGGCTACTGGTAGGTCCACTCATACTCTGTGGTACATCCGTATCTGATCCCGAGCTACTTTCCACCGTTTGGAGTGACTGCTTTGTATAGAATCTTTGTCTCCTTTGTCTCTGTATAAAAAATCTCCTATTGTCTCCACCACTCAACCATCGGTACACAGTTTTCTCTTTGTGATCTTCACACACCATCTGCAGTTTCCTATTTTTGAACTGAACCAAAGTGTCCTTATATTCTTTTATCTGTGTGGCTAGTTTCTCAAGCCATGGCTCAGAAGTATCCTCCACCATAATAGGTGTCTTGTGGTTCTCACACTCTTGGATCTCAGATTTAATTCTATCCAATAGATTCCTCACTTCTTCGGTAACCAAAAGGATGAGATCGAGTGAGCATTTGTTTAGGATCTAATTAGGGGTGGGGTTATGATTTGTTTGCTTATAAATGTATTTCACTTTGTATCACTTGTTGTCTGAGGAAGGGGATACATTATCCCCAAAACGTTACGGTCACGATCACAGTAAAGATTGATTGAAAAGTCCAGTGAGTGCAAGTTTTTTCTTGACCTATATATAAATATATATATATATATATATATATATATATATACTTATATATATATATATATATATATACATATATATATATAGTCAACAAAGGAAAATGTAGGGAGCGGTCATCAGTAAAAGCAGAAAGTCTTTATTGAACAAACTTGCTAAAAAGTATCCCTGTAGCACATCGCAGCATCAACAAAACGAGCAGTCAGCTAACATGTTTCAGCCCTCAGCCCGTAATCATAGCTGACTAAACACCTGTGCATCTTTAAAAGCAACAGGATAAACCCTGATTGGATAAGAACAAAGGGAGTGTTGGTGATGCAATATTCTTCATATTGAAACCCATTTACGCCTGCTACATTAGGACTGTGATCCAATTGATAATAGTATAAATATTTATTAATATGTACTTGTATATATTCTAGTTATAGTATATGAATCACGGATCCCATATATATATACAGTGGGACCTCGGTTTACAAACGACTCGGTATACGAAATTTCGGTTTACGAATTCAAAATCTTGAAAAAAATTGTCTCGGTTTAAGAATTTTTTTCGCAATACGAAACAAATGTTCCGGGTTTGCCCCTCGGTTTACAAATTTTTTTTGCAATACGAAACAAGTGTCCCGGTTTGCCCCTGCATACTGAAGTGTGGGTAGCAGTTGGAGAGGTTTTGGAGCCATTTGCAGCAAGTTGTTGAGCCTTTTGGAGCCATTTACAGCAAGTTGTTGAGCCCTTTGGAGCCATTTGCAGCAAGTTGTGGAGCCTTTTGGAGCCATTTGCAGCAGATTTTGGAGCCTTTTGGAGCCATTGGAGCCTTTTGCAGCAGGTTTTGTAGACTTTATTTGACTTTTTCTCTCACCTCCGGAACGCATTAATTGGTTTTCAATGCATTCCTATGGGAAACCGTGTTTCGGTTTACAAATTTTTCGCAATACGAAACGTCCCAGAGAACGAATTAAATTCGTAAACCGAGGTCCCACTGTATATATAATAATGCTAGAATGTATACTAGCAATAACTACATATTCGCCTATATACAGAATACCAAAAGATGAATATACACATGCATTGAGGGAAAGACGTATAGAGTATATGATCCCAAAATATAAGAAGATATTTTTAAAAAAAAATCAGTTAAATAGAATAATTCATTAATGGCAACGTACATAACTCTACATAAATGATCAGATATAAAATAACATAACACATGTGCGCATACGTACACACATGCATATGCACATGTCAGAATGTAAAGACATATATACATTTGCACATTTGCTTAAATGTCCAAAATATGGGCTGCTGGGAAAGAGGGAGACGTATTAAATAAGAAGCCAAGGGCAAAAAATTATTGTCAATAGTTGATATGGTCATATTCAGAATTCAGACCGGCAGGTACCTGGGTCTGAAGCTTGAATATCCAATACATCTCCCTCTTCCGCAGCAGCCCATCCCTGTCTCCTCCTCTAGGTGGACACAAGACCCGTTCAATCGCTTGCCATTTTAGAGTATTTATGCTCTTTTGGTGGCACCTTGCAAAGTGCTGCACTAGGGGAGTTGTGGCCTGCCCAGCCTGTATAGTTGATCAATGATTTCAAATTCTGACCTTGATCTCATTAGTAGTGAGACCAACATATTGTAGATGACATGAGGTACAAATTAACACATAAATGACATATGTTGAAGTGCACTTGAGACAACTTTCAATTGGAAAAATGTCACCTGTGGTTTCTGATTTGAATATATCAGAAGGTAAAACATATTCACATACCCTACATTTGTTAAGGCATGTTAAGGCATGTGTTAACCATGAACTTACTGTTGTGTTTAGTTTGGGGAGAACAGAGGGTGACAGCAAATTTCCCAAAGTAGTGGTTTTTCTATATGAGCAGCGTAAACCTTGAGAAATGCATTCTTTAAGCTTATCCTCTGCAGCTAGAACCCCAAAATGTTTTTTCACGTTACAAATTTCAGTATATTCATTACTATACTCAGTCACAAAAGTGACACCTTTATGCTCATTACCGATGTTTTTAGTTTTTTCTATCAAGTGAGATCTATCCATCTGATCTACTTGTTTTTTGGCTTTAGCGATAGTATTCTCATGATAACCCCTGTCTCTGAGTCTTTTACCCAAATCATGGGATTGTTCTTTGTATATATTATCAAGAGAGCAGTTCCTTTTTACCCTTATAAATTGTCATTTTGCTACTGCAAAAGGAACATGCTTGGGGTGGCAACTCGTGGCATGTAACAAGGCATTGCCACTTATAGGTTTTCTATAGATTTCAGTGAAAATCTTCCCATCAGCTGTTCCTTTAAGGGTAATATCTAAAAAGGGGATGATATTGTCTTTTAACTCACTTGTAAATTGTAATCCGATCTTATTGAGATTCAAATATTCAACAAATAATGTAAACTCAGATGCTGTACCTTGCCAGATCAAAAGCAAGTCATCTATATAGCGTCCATAAAAGTAACTGGAACTTCTAAAGGGATTCCCATCTCCATAGGCATGGGACAGCTCCCACCAACCCATAAAAAGGTTGGTATAGGAGGGGGCAAATTTGGCCCCCATCGCCGCCCCACGTCTCTGGAGATAGAAATCACCTTCAAAACAAAATAAGTTATGAGTAAGTAAATATTTCAATACTCTGAGAATATATTTTTAAACTCACAAGAGAAATTTGAATAGTACTCAAGAAAAAAGGCTATGGCTTCTAGGCCCTCTTTGTGAGGAATGAAAGAATTCAGGGCCACTACATCAATAGTGGCCCATTTGAAACAATTATTCTTCCACCTAAGGCTTTCCAAAGTATGTATGACACTTTTTGTATCCTGTATGTAACTATGCAAATTTTGTACAAGAGGTTGTAGAAGACTATCAACCCACTGGGAAACATGCTCAGTTAAAGAGTTAATACCGCTCACAATAGGGCGTCCTTTGACCTCAGTAAGAGACTTGTGTATCTTAGGCAAATGGTGGAAGATTGGCACTACAGGGTTGTCCACAACTAGGAACTCAAAGGTTCTACGGTCAAAGTGCCCATCTTCCAAATCATCGTCCATGATATCCAAAAGCTCTTTTAGAAAAACATATGTAGGATCAGTATAAAGTGGGATGTAATCATCAATATTTCCTAGTTGGCGTAATGCCTCATTAGTATAATCAATCCTATCCATCACAACCAATGAGCCACCTTTGTCAGCGGAGCGAATGACTATGTCAT
>NC_069509.1:56449053-56521553 GCF_027579735.1 Bombina bombina
GGCCTCCCAGGACAGACTCGTAATATCAGCGCTATGGAAGTCCCATAGAAAAAAGACTTTACGAAGTTTATGTAAATCGTTTTGCGGTAAGGCCAAAGAAGTGTGCGGTGTCCCTAAACCTGCAAGACTCCTAATAGCAATGGTAGTGAAAAAGCAGCTTTAGGACCTGTTAATGCTGCTTTTTCAGCCTAACGCACAACTCGTAATCAGTGTTAATTTTGACGGCAAATTTCAATTTAGTCTTAGTTTAATCTTTTGACTAAAATGCCATTTTAGTTTTAGTCGTATTTTAGTCATCTGAATTGTTTTAGTTGTAGTCTAGTTTTAGTCGACTGAATTTTCAGTAGATTTTAGTCGACTAAATCCCAGGAGATTTTAGTCAACTAAAATCTAAGGGGTTTAGTTAAAGTGTAATGCGTTATTTAAGCATTTCTCTATCATTTGCAAACTGATTACATACTCCAGGAGTAAACATAATACCTGTTAATATTTATGGTATTAAGGTTTAAACATGCAATACAGACACAGATTTAGCCGTTGTGATCTGTAACATCTTTATTAAACTTACAATTAAATAAAACCAAGTTTCATAAACAAACAGAAGTGCAACTTTAAAATATAAAAAAAACAAACTGTAAACTGTATTGGCTGTATTGAACAAATTACCCAATATAAAACCTTTAACAGTTCTCTGTTAATAATTAAAACAAGTATCAAGTAACTCAACACAACAAAAAGTTTCTGCAGATAGCACAGGCACAGCATAACTTAAACCCATACTTGTGGGTTATGCTTATTTCTATAGGAAGAATCAATTGTTCACAGATTCGAAAAAGATTCGGCAACGATATTAGCACTGCTCTAGAACTTCCAAACTCATTATATACTCCTAGAGTAAAGGTTTATTAACCTGTTTTTATTTATGGTATTAAGGTTTGAACATGCAATACAGATTTAACAGATGTAACTGTTGTGGTATATAACATGTCTTTATTTATCTTAAAATTTCATAAAATTAAGTTTCGTAAATTTTACAAAAGAGCAGTAATTAGATATGAATTGATTATAACACCTTGCATAAAATGTTTTTGTCAGCAAATTTTGATTTAGTTTTAGTCATAGTCTTTTGACTAAAATGTCATTTTAGTTTTAGTCGTATTTTAGTCATCAGAATTTCTTTAGTTTTATAGTCATTTTAGTCTAGTTTTAGTCGACGAAATTAACACTGCTCGTAATCTAGCCATTAGTTTCTTTATTCCTAAGTAAGGTATCAGTAGGGTATTGTTTACCGCTTCCAATAAAGGGACACTAAACCCAAATGTTTTATTTCATGATTCAGATAGAGCATGCCATTTTAAGCAAATTTCTAATTTACTCCTATTATCAATTTTTCTTTGTTCTCTTGCTGCTATCTTTATTAAATAATAGGAATTTAAAGTTCAGGAGCCAGCCCATAGGCACCCCTGTGTTTTTCTATGTAATCCTCTGCAGAGAACCGGGTACACACCACAGGCCAGTCTTCTGGGTGACTGATATTGATCCCAGACCGTACCATCTACACCACTAGGGGTGTTTGACCATATGTGAGTGTATCCATTAACACTTATTATAATTCCTGTTCCAAACAATATTGGGCCATGTGGCGCTTCTGTTTCTTTCTGTTGTTTACATCAAAAATACATTACAAAGTACAGTTACACTCAAAATAACAGCATTTAATAAAAACATAGCACAAAAAAGTTATAAGGGTTCAAAGAGATGAGATCTCAGGTGTTAGAGAAAAAAGGGGCAGGCAAAAGGCTTTAAAGGGACATAAAATCCATTTTTTTTCTTTTATGATTCAGATAGAGCATACAATTTTAAACAACGTTCCAATTTACTTCTGTTATCAAATGTTCTTCCTTTTCTTTGTATCCTTTGTTGAAAAGCAGGAAAGTAAGTTCAGGAAAGTGCACGTGTCTGCAGCTCTATATAACAGCAGTTTTGCAACCATGTTATACATTAGCAGGAGCACTAGATGGCAGCACTATATCCTGTCATGTAGTGCTTCAGGTATGTGCACGCTACCTATCTAGGTATCCCTTCAACAAAGAGTAACATAAGAACAAAGCAAATTTGACAATAGAAGTTAAATTGGAAACTTTTTAAAAATTATATTCTCAGTCTGAAACATGAAAGAAAATTTAGGGTTTTTTTTTTTTTTTAGATTAGGGATTTAATGGGCCTTTGAAAAAGAGCTGAATGCCCTTTTAGGGCAATACCAATACAAATGCTTTAGGGGCAATTGGTAGTTTAGGATTTTTTAGTGTTAGTTTTTTTTATTTTGGGGGGTTTGGTGGGTGGGGGGTTTTAGTGTTAGGGGGAACTTAGTATTTTTTAGAGGTAAGAGAGCTGTTTAACTTAGGGCAATGCCCTACAAAAGGCCCTTAGGGCTATTGGTAGTTTAGCATTAGATTAGGGGGTGTTTTTATTTGGGGGGGGGTATTTTCATAGGGATTAGGTTTAATTTATTTATTTGTGATCATTTGGTTTATTATTTTATGTAATGTTAGACTTTTTTATTTTTTGTAATCTTAGATTAATTTACTTAGGTTTTTTTGTATTTTTAAGTAATGTTAGCTTTTTTATTTTAATTGTTTGTAATTTAGTATTTTTAATTTAGGTAATTGGGGTTAATTTAGGGGGTGTTAGTAATTTAATTAGTTATTTGCATTGTGGGGGTTTGGCGGATTAGGGGTTAATAGATTTATTAGGTTTGTTTAGATATGGGTTAATGGAGGATTAGGGGTTAATAGTTTATTAAGGTATATTGCTTTGTGGGGTGATGGTGGTTTAGGGGTTAATCACTTTATTAGGTATATTGCATTGTGGGGGGTTGGCGGATTTGGGGTTAATATAGTTTATTAGTTATTGAGGTGGGGGGTTAGCGGTCGGCAGGTAGATAGATATTGCGGATGCGTTAGGTGTTAGTTATTTTCAGGAGGTGGATATGGTGCATGGGTTAGGTGTTAGTTACTATTTTCAGGGGGTTATGGTGCTCACATACTCAGCGCTAATCTTGCTGCGCCTGCCTATATGTGGCGAGGTGAAAATGGAGTAAAATTGCTCCATTTTTGCCGCGTAAGTCCTTGCGCTGAATATTTGATACCGATTTGCTTAGCGGCTCTATGTTAACTTATGGGAGTAAAAATTGCAGGCGACGGGTGAAATATACGTGCCACATTTATATGCAGCGCTGTATACGTAATACCAAAACCGTGTAAAAACCGGCGTCGCCAGCTTTTGCAGGCGCCACCGCATATTTAATCATGCCCCCGATCGGGATGATTGACGACCTCTGTTAGCAGCCGATTGGCCGCCAGTGAACAGGGGCGGCATTGCACAAGCATTGCAGTTAGCGAGGATGAGCGGACATGATCCGCTACGTCTATTCTATTAGAAAATAAATTTGTGAAAATTTGATATCTAGAGGTTTCTCACTGGCTGATACTGACAATTGATATTCATTAGAGCAAATATGTTATTTAATTACTGATTTTAGCAAACTATGTGCCCACAAAGTGATTGCCCATGAAGCCCTTAACCTGGCACCGGAGCTAGCGGAACACATCTGGTGAGCCAATGACAAAAGACTAATGTGTGCACCCACCAATCACCAGCTAGCTCCCAGTAGTGTATTGCTGCTGCTGAGCATATACACATATGTTTTTCAGCAAAGGAAACCAAGAGAACAAAAGACATTTGATAAAAGTTAATTTAAAAGTGTCTTAAACTTATATGCTGATCTCTTTGTATACATAGGTAAAGTCTTGCCCAGGAGCCGTAAACTGCCAGAGGGTATGTGTGACCATCGCTTACAGGCAGTTTCCTGCTTGGAAGCTACAATGTATAATAAAAGTATATTAAGTTATTTTACAATGTATAATTAAATATTATATTTTACAAACCTTTAATATTCATTTAAAGGGATATGAAACAAAAAAAAATATTTTGTGATACAGACAGAGCATACAATTTTAAAACAATTATCAATTTACTTTGATTATCAAATTTGCTTCATTCCTATGGTATGCTTTGTTGAAGAGATACATAGGTTCGTGCCCGGAGAACTATATGGCAGGACACAGTGCTGACATCTAGTGTTCTTGCAATTATTATTGCAAAACTGCACGCTCCTGCACTTTATTCAACAAAAAGATAGCAAGAAAACAAAGAAAATTTGTTAATAAAAGTTAGAAAGTGGTTTAAAATTGCCTGCTATATCTGACTCATGAAAGAAAGATCTTGGGTTGCAGATACTGCTAAATAAACTTGTAAGATTTAAAAAGATCATTAATGGCATATTTTGCATTTTTAACTTATTGATCTGCCCAGTGATACATCCGTTGGAAAAGACAGAATTTCACAATCTGATGCTAACTATCTGTAACCAATATAATGTAAATGTACTAAAGATAAGCAGATTTCATCACAATAGACCTGAACAAGGGTCATCACATCACACTATATAAATTAAAGAAAGGTTAAATGATGCACGTATCAGATATTTGATGTAGCAATAATTGCTTTCAGCTCTAATAATCAAGATAGTAAAGACATAAATGAACTTTCTTTTACAGCGTTTTCTTTCAGTAAGCCACAGACAAACATGCACTGATAAATGAAGATATGTTAGAATCTGGCTATATTGTATTGATGTTTACACAGGGAAATTCCTTTTTCTTTTATTGTAGACTTTATCAGCAGTTAAAGGAACATGAAACCCAAATTGTTTCTTTCAGATAGAGCATGCGATTTTAAACAAATTTCCAATTTACTTCTATCTAATTTGTTTTGTTCTCTTGGTATCCTTTGTTGAAAAGAATACCTAGGTAGACCTGGGAGCTGCTAATTGGTGGCTGAACATATGAAGCAGAAATGAGGACATTTATTTTAACACGAAAAAATAAAAATCTAAAAAGCACATATTAACATTGGTGTCTAATTCCACAGTGGTATTCAATGGATACAGAGTAAGGTAGGATACACAATGCTATCTATTTCCAAAGTTGTGTACAGCGGATACAGTAGATATAGCCAAGAGTACGCAAATATTAAAATGTATATAATAAATGGCTAGGTGCAATGGTAACACTCTGGTAAGCATTATACCATTTATCTGGAAGTTTTTTAGCGTTATTGCACTATGTTATCTATCTTTTATAGGGCATAGGATATCGTTCAGTACCACTGTTATTGAAGATTAACCTGAATATTTTATTGGGAAGCATTGTATACTATGGAAGTATTTTTATAATATGGAAGTCTAAGACTATTTAATATCGGATACAGCCTATAATTACCATTGGATACAACCTTTGGATACTATCACTATAAATACCATCGGATACATCTTTGGATAAAATCTCATATGTATACATATATATATTTTCAATATTTTTTATTTTTTGACTCCTATTGAATCCGGACATATTCTTTTGTTCTCCACACCCACACTCCGGGTTTTGACCATTTTTTTTGTATTTTTGGTGTACACCTACACATTTTTTCTTTTTTAACCACGATATTTTATATTTTTTATTTTAATTTTTTCATCTTGGACACATTTTAGTAGCTTTTGCAGTTTTTGACTATACTTCATTATTAAGATAAGGATTCTGGACGTTATTTACACTTTTTGTGTGTGTGTGTGTGCATTTTTTGTATATTCTCTGTATTGTACAGGTATACCTCACTTTACAGCGCTTCACTTTACAGCGCTTCGCTAATACAGCGCTTTGTGGAGCTGAAATTCAACCTCCAAGGATTTTAAAACATTGCTGTAATCTTTGTGAGATTGCGAGAAAAGTGACTGGCACCATTTTATTATGCTTAGTTCACCCTTTTTACAGCATTACTGTGTAATCTGTGTCTCAGTGCTATACTCTGGCAAATTGTACTAGAGTAATTGTCACTATTTTACAGGTACAGTATTTATTGAATACTGTGCTGTGCGAGTGTTAAACTAAACTTAGCACTATTGCACACCTAATATAAGTTAATTAAAACATGTTTTTAAGTTTTTAAACACACTGGCAAGTGAAAAGAAAGCTAAAACTGCCTTGTTTCACTTTAAGGCAGTTTTCACTTTACAGCGGGGCTCCGGTCCCTAACCCGCTGTATGAGCGGGGTATACCTGTATATCACTTGACAGTTCTGACGTTGAAAATAACGTAATTTTAACACATTGTTACCATTGCACCTAACCATTTATTATATACATATTAATATTTGCGTACTCTGGGCTATATCTACTGTAACCACTGTACACAACTTTGGAACTAGATAGCATTGTGGATCCTACCTTACTCTGTATCCATTGAATACCCTCACATACCCTTATATATCCCCCTTTTTAGCCATCGGCTCTTTTAGCGCTCCTCATTCCTGCTTCATTCCAAGTTCCCCATGAGATCCGGTTGAGAGATCTTGCCACCAGGAGGAGCTTAGGTGGTCTATTTAGGCGCTGTGGAAATATTTCTTCTCTTTTTTTCATTGGCTGAACATATGTCTCATGTTATTGGCAGACCTAATGCACTCAGCTAGTTCCCAGTAGTGCAATGCTGCTTCTTCAACAAAAGATACCAACAGAATGAAGCAAATTAGACAATAGTAGTGAATTGGAAAGTTTTTTGAAAATGTATTCTCTATCTGAATCATGAAATAAAAAATTTGGGTTTCATGTGCCTTTAAGTTATTGTTGCACTGATTGTCACTGTATTTCCACGCCTTTATCTCAAAACGATCTTTTCTCAGACATCAGACCTATTAATGTGAGTCATCTGTCGAAGAACATAGGGCAGTGATGAGGGTCAACTGGCGCTGGCAGGAACTGAGCTCCCTGATTGGTTTTCTGAAGAGCAGAGAATGTGTCCCTCATTCATACAATAAATTAACTTCATTCTCCCACTTGATTATTACCCAAATTCAAGAAGTCTGATGTGAAAGGAGCATGAAAATCAAAATGAAATCCAATTTTAATAGACTTTTAAATTTACTTCTGTTATCAAATTGTGTTCCCTTTGTATCCTTTGTTGAAAAGTATACCTAGGTAGGCTCAGGAGGAGCTGCAATGCACTACTGGGAGTTAGCTGCGGATTGGTGGTTACACATATGCCTCTTGCCATTAGCTGACCAGCAGTGCATTACATTCTGGAGCTGATTTTACCCCCTTAAAAGGGTTAACACATAGTTATACTGGATCGATAGTGCAATAATAAAAGACTGTGACACATTACATGCCGCTTGAATTTAACAAATGAGGATAAGTACTAGGTATTAATATGCTTTCTACATAAATTGTCGTTTGCACAGGTGCATTAAAAACAGGCAGTAAACACCTTGAGATTTTTATATAAAAAGTTAGTTATGAGTAATGAAACAACTTTGCAATATAAATTCATTAGTTATTTTGCCTCATTTTCATGGAATTTGGCTCTGAAAATTGAACAATTTCTAATTCTAAGAACATGAAATGCACCTGCTGTTTTTTAAGGCTAACCCTGCTACATATATGTGACTATTTGGCTTTATCAGATAACAACTGCAAAACAGAGTACTTTATACCAACTTTATGACAGTGGATAGCCTTGTTGTCTGCAGACTAAAGCCCTGATTGGCTACTCCAAATAAGGCAAATTGAGTTTGGCTATTGAAAAATAATTTCAGTAACAAGGCATTAAATAATTTATTTAATTGCTATTTACAGACTTGCATTCTACCCAATTAGTTCTGACTCATGAATAACTCCACAAGAGTGAGCACAATGTTATCTATGGCAAGCATCAAATATTAGTGTCTTAATGCGAAAAGCTATAAAAACGCTCTGAGATATAGGCAGCCTGCCGGGGCTTAGAAACAGACAGATATTTAGAGGTGTAAAGGTTATAAAGTGTATTAATGTAACAATGCTGGGGAATGAGTAGTTATCTATCTTTTAAAACAATAACAAAATTAGAATAGACTGTCCCTTTAACATACCTTTTATTGGTTAATTTAAATAATTTACAATAGTTAGAATTTTCCAATTTAAGCAATAACTGTCTATAGCAGGACTAGGAAACCTGTAGAATACTTCAGAATTTTATACGGAGATTCATTTTGAGTTTAATTCCCATATAACCCTTTGGCTTTCAGGATTTCACTGTATTAACAAATGGATCAAAGGAAAACACTGACCATTCCAAGACTCATGGGTAGTACCATTATTATTATCAGTTATTTGTAGAGTGACAGCAGATTCCGCAGTATATGCATCACTTAAATGGTAGTTAATAGCCAAAAGTATAGTTAGTTGTAGTAGGTGGCGCAAACCAAGTTGCTATTCCCAATGTGTCTTACTGTAAATATGTGTGATAATATGTGGGCTCAATATATGTTAATGTTTTGATGAGTACTATTTTATATTCTCTTTCGGAAAAAAGTAGAAAAAGGAATTCTAGTTATCAATATATGCCGCTAAGTGGGAACTTGAATATTTCAACAGGGTATAGCTGGTATTCTCTTTGTCTTCTCAGATCCTGTGCAGGTGTGCTCTGGTATCAACGCGTTTCGGCTGGACAGCATTTTTCAAGATACCAGATGTGTGGATTCAAGGCTATTTAAAGCCTCTATAATCAAGCAATGAATCACTAATTGATGATATACATAAAAATCTAAAAAGTTCAAGAACATTTAAAAAATGCTGCTTTATTATATAACATAGGTATCCTTGGGTCTTAATTATAATATAGTAGGCTGACTTTATGTAGCAATAAACATTTTATATGATTACTTTTAAAATAGAGAGAGATATTATATATCTTATGTCAATCACTTTTAGAGTGTTTGTTTTAATCACTCTATGAAACAAAGGATATTGTTAAAAGGTTTCTGTAATTAGAGCGTAATATTAGAGAAAAATAATTTGTCTATACTTATCGTTGTATCAATGTTTAACCTTAAAGTAACCTTAAAAGATGTTAAATCGATATATAACTGTGCGTATTAAGTTTTCATTATCCAATGAGTGTGTTGTACCAATATTTTTCTAGTTTTTGTGGATATTAGTATTATCGGGTGGGAGATTAGCCTTCTTGTATGAATTTTTAAAATTATTGTAGGAATTTTTAAAATTTCAAGTTGTGTGTCCTTAGACTCTAAAACTAAGTGGTAATTTTGTCAAATATATAAATATTTTATTTTAGAATTCTATTGTATTTAATCAACTTGGTTTGTTAGTGTGATGGCTTGGTTTTTATGATTTATCGATTTAACATATTAGAAGGTTATTAAAACACGTGTATCTAAACAATGGTCTAAAAGTACTATTTTAGATTCCATATAGCACAATACCCACCATTGGGTAATTATAGCCCACTGATAACAAATAGAAATATTCAACTTGAGTCAAACCTTAATTAAAATTTAAAATTTATATTCTCTTTTGGCCCTTCTAATTTTTATTCACCATTGGCCCCTTTTTAACTATACTTTAAGGTTAAACATTGATACAACGATAAGTATAGACAAATTATTTTTCTCTAATATTACGCTCTAATTACAGAAACCTTTTAACAATATCCTTTGTTTCATAGAGTGATTAAAACAAACACTCTAAAAGTGATTGACATAAGATATATAATATCTCTCTCTATTTTAAAAGTAATCATATAAAATGTTTATTGCTACATAAAGTCAGCCTACTATATTATAATTAAGACCCAAGGATACCTATGTTATATAATAAAGCAGCATTTTTTAAATGTTCTTGAACTTTTTTGATTTTTATGTATATCATCAATTAGTGATTCATTACTTAATTATAGAGGCTTTAAATAACCTTGAATCCACACATCTGGTATCTTGAAAAAGGCTGTCCAGCCGAAACGCGTTGATACCAGAGCACACCTGCACAGGATCTGAGAAGACAAAGAGAATACCAGCTATACCCTGTTGAAATATTCAAGTTCCCACTTAGCGGCATATATTTAACCGCAAAGATCACATTGATAACTAGAATTCCTTTTTCTACTTATCCTACAAACTTTCTACTTATCCCACAACCACATTTCAGTACCCAGATCGGTCACTGACCGACATCTAAGAAACCTGGGAACAACAGACCGGAGAGGCACGCAAATATTCCACATCAGGAGGTTATCCAACAACCATACCATAGTGATCGGTCACTGACCGACAGACAAGCCACAGAAAAGAAAAACCGGAGATACTTAAAAAACATCAGCAAACGGTTAGCACCTAACCGCAACGAAGATCCCACCAAGAAACCCTTAAGAGCACGATCGGTCACTGACCAACAAAGGACAAGATAACAGAGCGGCCACGGCAACTACACAAGCATTCATATAAAAGTGAATTTTCTCGCAGCAAACAGATAAGCCCACCTAACAAGAAGAAACCAAAGCGGCATTTATTTAACCGCCAGCAGCTCATATAGAACTGCCACCAGCTTGATCTAGAAACCTAAGCAAATCATTGGCATAGCGGCGTTTATTTAACCGCAATCATCTCACAAAAGTGATATCAAACAGATACACTTCAAGGTACTAATTTGTATACTTATATCACAGTGTGATAAAAATCGCACCAACATACCTCTACATTTGATATATAGTTACCTAAGATAAGATCTCAATTGCACAGCTGAACTTGAAACAAAGTATCCTATATGAACTGTACAGCAACTATTGTCTTATCCACTATAATATTGTATTTACAAACATTTTGTTAGAAATTACAACTTGTGATAAACCTATAACTGTATAAATTGCAAGATTTCAATGATATTATTTTAATTTTATTTTTTATATTTTTTAGAAAATTACGTACATTCTTATACATAGAGACACCGGTGTCATTTTTTAAACTTTGAAGGAATTTGTAATAATTTTTGTTTAATTGTACTTTTAGCATCAATAGTATTGGGTAAATTTACCATAATCAAATAAAGGATCATATTTATTTCTTATACAAGTTTCGACATCCATTTTTTTTCCGAAAGAGAATATAAAATAGTTATATTAAACAAGTATTAAACAAGTTTCGACATCCAATTTTTTTCCGAAAGAGAATATAAAATAGTACTCATCAAAACATTAACATATATTGAGCCCACATATTATCACACATATTTACAGTAAGACACATTGGGAATAGCAACTTGGTTTGCGCCACCTACTACAACTAACTATAACTCTTTAAACTTTGGGATAAAGTTTACTTCAGGTGTGCTAGATTCCCCACCAGCTAGACAGTCTAACCCTACCAAACATTCAATAGCCAAAAGTATGTGGACATCTGACCACCAGAATTAAATGAGCTTATTGGGCATTTAATTACAAAACCATGGGAAGTTATAACAGCCAAAACTCTTTCTGGAAAGACTTCCAACAAGATTTGAAAGTGTGTCTCTGCGAATTTGTGCTCTTTCAGCCAAAAGAACATTTTTGAGGTCAGGCACTGATGAGGAGGTCTGGCGTACAATCGTTGTTCCAATTAATCTCAAAGGTGTTAAATGGGGTTGAGGTCAGGGCTCTGTGCAGGCCATTCAAGTTCCTCCACATAAAACTCGTCAAAACAGATCTTCATGGACCTCTGTTTGTGCATAGTCATGCTAGAACCGAAAAGGGCCTTTCCAAAGTTGGAAGCACCCAGTTGTCTAAAATGTCTTTGTATCCTGTAGTATTAAAATGACTGTTCTATCGTACTAAGGGGCCTAGCTCAAACCCTGAAAAACAGCCCAGACCATTATCCCTCCTCCACCAAGCTTTATACCAGGCACTATACATTGTAGTAAGTAGCGTTTTCCTGGCATTCACCACATCCAGATTCTTCCATCAGGCTACTAGATAGTGTAGCGTGATTTATCACTCCAAAGAACATATTACCTTAACCCCTTAACGACTCATGTCGTACAGGGTACGTCTTGCACAATCTGGTCTTTAAAGACCAGAGACGTACCCTGTACGACATAGGAGTTTAAAGCAGCTGGAAGCGATCCTGATCGCTTCCAGCTGCTTTCAAGGTATTGCCGTGATGCCTCCATATTGAGGCATCACTGCAATACCTTTTCTGGCACTCCAATGCAGAGAGGGCCACTCTGTGGCCCTCTCTGCATCGGCCAGCGATGGTGCCGATCGTTGGTGGGTGGGAGCAGCTGCAGGGAGGCGGGTGGGCGGCCCATCGCTGGTGTGCTTCGGTCACATTAGTCCCCGGTGCGTGTGGGAGAGCGCACGGGGGCGGGGGGAACGTGCGCACGCATGTTTGCACGCGCATGCCCCGCGATCAGCACTGTTTTTGTATTGTGCTGTTGGTGGGAGTGGGAGGTGTTTGGGAGAGCAGGGGGGTGGGAGTGGGAAATACAGTTTGAAAAAGGGATCAGGGGGAGGAGGGGAGGGGAGGGGAGGGAGTGGGGGGCCATCTACAACACAAATAAAAAATTAAAATTTTTTTAAAAAATGGACATTATTTTTGAAAAGTGGGTACTGGCAGACAGCTGCCAGTACCCAAAATGGCACCAAATAGTGAGAGGGGGTAGGGATAGAGAGCTGTTTAGGGGGCTCAGGGGGATTGGGTGGTAAGGGGGATCCTACACTGCAGAAAATATATAAATGTAAAAAAAAAACAAAAAAAAAAAAACTTTTTTTTTATACTGGCAGAAAGTCTGCCAGTATAAAAAAAAACATAATTTATGCTTACCTGATAAATTCCTTTCTTCTGTAGTGTGATCAGTCCACGGGTCATCATTACTTGTGGGATATTAACTGCTCCCCTACAGGAAGTGCAAGAGGATTCACCCAGCAGAGTTGCTATATAGCTCCTCCCCTCTACGTCACCTCCAGTCATTCGACCAAGGACCAACGAGAAAGGAGAAGCCAAGGGTGTAGTGGTGACTGGAGTATAATTTAAAAAATATTTACCTGCCTTAAAAAACAGGGCGGGCCGTGGACTGATCACACTACAGAAGAAAGGAATTTATCAGGTAAGCATAAATTATGTTTTCTTCTGTTAAGTGTGATCAGTCCACGGGTCATCATTACTTGTGGGATACCAATACCAAAGCAAAAGTACACGGATGACAGGAGGGATAGGCAGGCTCTTTATACAGAAGGAACCACTGCCTGAAGAACCTTTCTCCCAAAAATAGCCTCCGAGGAAGCAAAAGTGTCAAATTTGTAAAATTTGGAAAAAGTATGAAGCGAAGACCAAGTTGCAGCCTTGCAAATCTGTTCAACAGAGGCCTCATTCTTAAAGGCCCAAGTGGAAGCCACAGCTCTAGTGGAATGAGCTGTAATTCTTTCAGGAGGCTGCTGTCCAGCAGTCTCATAAGCTAAACGAATTATGCTACGAAGCCAAAAAGAGAGAGAGGTAGCAGAAGCTTTTTGACCTCTCCTCTGACCAGAGTAAACGACAAACAGGGAAGACGTTTGTCGAAAATCTTTAGTTGCCTGTAAATAAAATTTAAGGGCACGAACTACATCCAGATTGTGCAAAAGACGTTCCTTCCTCGAAGAAGGATTTGGGCACAAGGATGGAACAACAATCTCCTGATTGATATTCCTGTTAGTGACTACCTTAGGTAAGAACCCAGGCTTAGTACGCAGAACTACCTTATCCGAGTGAAAAATCAAATAAGGAGAATCACAATGTAAGGCTGATAACTCAGAGACTCTTCGAGCCGAGGAAATAGCCATTAAAAATAGAACTTTCCAAGATAACAACTTTATATCAATGGAATGAAGGGGTTCAAACGGAACACCCTGTAAAACGTTAAGAACAAGGTTTAAACTCCATGGTGGAGCCACAGCTTTAAACACAGGTTTAATCCTGGCCAAAGCCTGACAAAAAGCCTGAACGTCTGGAACTTCTGACAGACGCTTGTGTAACAGAATGGACAGAGCTGAGATCTGTCCCTTTAAGGAACTAGCGGATAACCCCTTTTCTAAACCTTCTTGTAGAAAAGACAATATCCTAGGAATCCTAACCTTACTCCAAGAGTAACCTTTGGATTCGCACCAATATAGGTATTTACGCCATATTTTATGGTAAATCTTTCTGGTGACAGGCTTCCTAGCCTGTATTAAGGTATCAATAACTGACTCAGAAAAACCACGCTTTGATAAGATCAAGCGTTCAATTTCCAAGCAGTCAGCTTCAGAGAAGTTAGATTTTGATGTTTGAAAGGACCCTGAATCAGAAGGTCCTGTTTCAGAGGTAACGACCAAGGTGGACAGAATGACATGTCCACCAGATCTGTATACCAAGTCCTGCGTGGCCATGCAGGCGCTATTAGAATCACTGATGCTTTCTCCTGTTTGATTCTGGCAATCAATCGAGGAAGCATCGGGAAAGGTGGAAACACATAAGCCATCCTGAAGGTCCATGGTGCTGTCAAGGCATCTATCAGGACCGCTCCCGGATCCCTGGATCTGGACCCGTAGCGCGGAAGCTTGGCGTTCTGTCGAGACGCCATGAGATCTATCTCTGGTTTGCCCCAACGTGGAAGTATTTGGGCAAAGACCTCTGGATGAAGTTCCCACTCCCCCGGATGAAAAGTCTGACGACTTAAGAAATCCGCCTCCCAGTTCTCCACTCCCGGGATGTGGATTGCAGACAGGTGGCAAGAGTGAGACTCTGCCCAGCGAATATCAGCGCACTCTGTTCTCATCCCAGAGTGATCACGTTTACCTCTTAGTTCTGGTAGTTTAGCCAAAACTTCAGTCATAACAGTAGCCATATCTTGTAATGTGATTTGTAATGGCCGCCCAGATGCACTCGGCGCTACAATATCACGCACCTCCTGAGCGGGAGATGCAGGTACTGACACGTGAGGCGAGTTAGTCGGCATAACTCTCCCCTCGTTGTTTGGTGAAATATGTTCAATTTGTACAGATTGACTATTTTTTAAAGTAGCATCAATACATTTAGTACATAAATTTCTATTGGGCTCCACTTTGGCATTAACACATATAGCACAGATATCTTCCTCTGAATCAGACATGTTTAACACACTAGCAAATAAACAGCAACTTGGAAATACTTTTCAAAGTAATTTACAAATAATATGAAAACGAACTGTGCCTTTAAGAAGCACAGAAAATATTATAACAGATAAAATAATTAAGTTATAGCATCAATCTTTGTCAGAATATACAGTTTTAGCAAAGGATTGTTCCCCTCAGCAAATGATAACTAACCCAGGCAGCAGAAAAAAATACACAAATAAACGTTTTTTATATCACAGTCAATACAATCAGCACAGCTCTGCTGTGAATGATTACTTCCCTCAAAAAAGACTCTTGAGATCCCTGAACTCTGTAGAGATGAACTGGATCATGCAGGAAGAAAATGAACCTCTGACTGAGTTTTTCTGATGCATAGTGAAAGCACCAAAATGGCCCCTCCCCCACACACATAACAGTGAGAGGGATCAGTGAACTGCTCTAATTTAAATCAAAACTATTGCCAAGTGGAAAAAAAGTGCCCAAAACATTTTTTCACCCAGTACCTCAGAGAAAAAAACGTTTTTACATGCCAGCAAAAAAACGTTTTACCTCAATAATTAATTGTCATTTAAAACCTATTGCAAGTCCCTGCAAAATAGGTTAAGTCTATGTATACAGTTTAAAAGCCAGAGAAGTACCATTTCCCAGAAAACTGAAGTGTAAAATATACATACATGACAGCCTGATATCAGCTACATCTACTGCATTCAAGGCTGAGTTTACATTATAACGGTATGGCAGGATTTTCTCATCAATTCCATGTCAGAAAATAATAAACTGCTACATACCTCTTTGCAGATTAATCTGCCTGCTGTCCCCTGATCTGAAGTTTACCTCTCCTCAGATGGCCGAGAAACAGCAATATGATCTTAACTACTCCGGCTAAAATCATAGAAAAACTCAGGTAGATTCTTCTTCAAATTCTACCAGAGAAGGAATAACACACTCCGGTGCTATTATAAAATAACAAACTTTTGATTGAAGATATAAAAACTAAATATATCACCATAGTCCTCTCACACATCCTATCTAGTCGTTGGGTGCAAGAGAATGACTGGGGGTGACGTAGAGGGGAGGAGCTATATAGCAACTCTGCTGGGTGAATCCTCTTGCACTTCCTGTAGGGGAGCAGTTAATATCCCACAAGTAATGATGACCCGTGGACTGATCACACTTAACAGAAGAAAAAGTTTGTGTTTTTTTTTTTTTTTTTTTTTTTTTTAAATACTTAAGATGGCGGGGACATTTGTGGGGTGGGGAGGGAAGAGAGCTGCTTGGGAGGGATCAGGGGGTGGAAATGTGTCAGGTGGGAGGCTGATCTCTACACTAAAGCTAAAATTAACCCTTCAAGCTCCCTACTAGCTACCTAATTAACCCCTTCATTGCTGGGCATAATAGAAGTGTGGTGCGCAGCAGCATTTAGCGGCCTTCTAATTACCAAAAAGAAACGCTAAAGCCATATATGTCTGCTATTTCTGAACAAAGGGGATTCCAGAGACGCATTTACAACCATTTGTGCCATAATTGCACAAGCTGGTTGTAAATCATTTCAGTCAGAAACCTAAAGTTAGTGAAAAAGTGAACGTTTTTTTTAAATTTGATTGCATTTGGCGGTAAAATCGTGGCATGAAATATACCAAAATGGACCTAGATCAATACTTTGGGTTGTCTACTACACTACACTAAAGCTAAAATTAACCCTGCAAGCTCCCTACAAGCTACCTAATTAACCCCTTCACTGTTGGGCATAATACACGTGTGGTGCGCAGTGGCATTTAGCGGCCTTCTAATTACCAAAAAGTAATGCCAAAGCCATATATGTCTGCTATTTCTGAACAAAGGGGATCCCAGAAAAGCATATACAACCATTTATGCCATAATTGCACAAACTGTAAATAATTTTAGTGAGAAACCTAAAGTTTGTGAAAAAGTGAACAAAAGTGAATAGATCAATACTTTAGAATATCTCCTAAAAAAAAATATATATACATGTCAAGGGATATTCAGGGATTCCTGAACGATATCAGTGTCCCAATGTAACTAGCGCTAATTTTGAAAAAAAGTTGTTTGGAAATAGCAAAGTGCTACTTTTATTTATTGCCCTATAACTTACAAAAAAAGCTAAGAACTTGTAAACATTGGGTATTTCTAAACTCAGGACAAAATTTTGAAACTATTTAGCATGGGTGTTTTTTGGTGGTTGTAGATGTGTAACAGATTTTGGGGGTCAAAGTTAGAAAAAGTGTGTTTTTTCTATTTTTTTCTCATATTTTCTATTTTTTTTTATAGGAAATTATAAGATATGATGAAAATAATGGTATTTTTAGAAAGTCCATTTAATGGCGAGACAAACTGTATATAATATGTGTGGGTACAGTAAATGAGTAAGAGGAAAATTACAGCTAAACACAAACACTGCAAACAATTAAAAATAGCCCTGGTCCTTAAGGGAAAGAAATTGAAAAATGGCCTTGTCCCTAAGGGGTTAAAGGGACACTGAACCCAAATTTTTTTCTTTCGCGATTCAGATAGAGCAGCAATTTTAAGCAACTTCCTAATTTACTTCTATTATCATTTTTTTGCTATCTTTATTTGAAAAAGAAGGCATCTAAGCTAAGGAGCCAGACAATTTTTGGTTCAGGACCCTGAACAGTACTTGTTTTATGGTGGGTGAATTTATCCACCAATCAGCAAGAACAACCCAGGTTGTTCACCAAAAATGGGCCGGCAGCTAAATGTATATTCTTGCTTTTAAAATCAAGATACCAAAAGAATGAAGAAAATTTGATAATAGGAGTAAATTAGAAAGTTGCTTAAAATTGCATGATCTAGCTGAATCACGTAAGAGAAAATTTGGGTTCAGTGTCCCTTTAATAGTCCATTGGTGGCATGCTGTACACTACTACAGCTGATGCTTGGCACTGAGCATATTGACGTGAGTTTTGTGTAGAGCTGATTGACCATGAAAATCCTTTTCATCAAGCTCCAACACGCATTTCTTGTGCTGATGTTGTTACCAGAGGTCGTTTGCATCTGTGTGGTGAGTGATGCACACATGATAGGTGATTTATACTTGCTATACACTTCAGCACATGGCAGCCTTTGTAAGTATGACCCGTTTTACAGCCAACGTTTGTCTATGGTGATTTTATGGCTATGTGTTAGATTGTATGCACCTAATAGCAATGGGTGTGGCTGAAACACCTGAACTCAATAATTAGTAAGGGACTCCACATACTTTTGGCTATATAGTGTATACAATAGGGACAGCAAAGTCAAAATTAAATATTTATGATTCAGACAGAGCATGCAATTTTACACAAATTTCCAGTTTACATTTATTATTACATTTGCTTTGCTCTCTTGGTATTCTTTGTTGAAGAGTAAAGATAGATAGGCTGATAGGAACTTAGAAGAGTGCACATGGCATTAGCAGTCTATGGCAGCATTATTTGCAACTATGTAAAACATTAATATGCACATTGTTGCTGCCAAATTACTAAATACACTTGCATGCCACTGAGTTCCCCTAGAATACTCTTTAGCAAAGGATAACAAAAGAACTAAGCAACATTGATAATAATAGTTAATTGGAAAGTTGTTAAAATCTCATGCTGTATCCAATTCATTTAAAGGAGCAGTCAATAAAGCAGATTTGCTAAATCAACAAATGCAAGATAACAAAGACAATGCAATAGCACTTAGTCTGAACTTCAAATAAGTATTAGATTTTTTTCTAACAAATTTTAAAGTTATTTCTATTTCCACTCCCCTTGTATCATGTGACAGCCATCAGCCAATCACAAATGCATATAAATATATTCTGTGAATTCTTGCACATGCTCAGTAGAAGCTGGTTACTCAAAAAGTGTAAATATAAAAAGACTGTGCACATTTTTTTTAATGGATGTAAATTGGAAAGTTGTTTATAATTGCATGCTCTACCTGAATCATTAAAGTTTAATTTGACCTGAGTGTCCCTTTAAGTTTAATTTTTACTTTACTGTCCCTTTACTTTACTGCCACCTTGCCCCTTTAATGTTGATAAAATTGCAAAGTGTCTCACCACTTGCCACGCCCACTAAAATCGGTTCCAGTTTAGGATATTTATAAATGCTGGGAGGTACATTCTTAATACAGCTCCAGAAATTTTACATACCAAGATTATGGGCGGCTTTGAAACGCCTTCGCCTGCAGGCTCACATGAGCAAGATAGCAGCCAATAGCCAGTGCATTGCGACAATTTTTCACAGCTAGACAGCGCTAGTTCAAGTGCATCATATAGATAACATTGTGCTCACTCCAGTGGAGTTATTTAGGAGTCAGCACTGATTGGCTAAAATGCAAGTCTGTCAAAAGAACTGAGATAAGGTGGCAGTCTGCAGAGGCTTAGACACAAGGTTATCACAAAGGTAAAAAGTATATTATTATAACTGTGCTGGTTATGCAAAACTGGGGAATGGGTAATAAAGGTATTATCTATCTTTTTAAGCAATAATACATTTCAAGTAAACTGTCCCTTTTGGTAGCGTTTCTCAATCTCTCAGAACTTCTCCAATCTGGGTGATTGACAGCCCCTCGCAATTAGCCGCACACAAGCAGAGGGGGTGGCAATGCACAAGCAGTATTGCTGCCAGCTAACCACAATGCTGGGCGGTCAAGGGCAGGGATGTCCGCCCTTTTCCGCCCAGCCTTTAGTAAACCTAAAGTGTTTTTATGAATTTGATTGCTAACAAGGAAATTATTATGAGGTCAATACAAGTTTTATAAGCACATCTTGTAATAAAAATATTAATTTTTATGGTCCTACTAATGAACGATAAAAAAAATAAAAATATTCTAATTACTTATGGTGCCTTATCATGAGACAAACTCACACAGTCATTTTGTTTGTATACCATTTCCCTAATCTTAAAATGCTTTGAATCTCAAACGGTATCACTTCTTCCTGTGTGATAGTGTGTCATTACTGTGCATTATAAAATTGTTAAAAAACATGTTACATTTTTTTATTGAAACCAGCAGGAAAAGCATGTTTGCACAATTGATATTGATATAAAGACAACTCCCACATGTGTACAGGTGTATTGGAACTTGCTTCAATAAGGTTAGTAAGGACATTTTGCTTTATTCAGCACAGTAGGAAAAAAAGCTAGAAATATGTTTTGATGTGCCATCTTTTACATGAAACAAAGAAAAAAGTTAATACAATGTCCTTTTAAAGGGACACTCAAGTCAAAATTAAACTTTCATTATTCAGATAGAGGATGCAATTTTATACAACTTTCCAATTGACTTCCATTAACAAAATGTGCACAGTCTTTTTATATTTTTTGAGTCACCAGCTCCTACTAAGCATGTGCAAGAATTCCCAGAATAAGCGTGTATGCATTTGTGATTGGCTGATGGCTGTCACATGGTACATGTATGCATTTGTGATTGGTTGATGGCTGTCACATGGTACAGGGGGGAGTGGAAATAGACATCACTTTTAAAATTGTCATTAAAAAAATCTACTACTCATTTGAAGTTTAGACAACGTGCGATTGCATTGTCTTGTTATCTTGCATTTGTTGATAATGCAAATCTACTGTGTTGACTGGTCCTTTAAATGAAACCCAAATTTGTTCTTTCATGATTGAGGCAGAGCATACAATTTTAAACAACTTTCTGATTTACTCCTATTATCAATTTTTCTTCGTTCTCTTGGTATCTTAATTTGAAAAAGTAGGAATGTAAGCTTAGGAGCCAGCTCATTTTTTATTCAGCACCTGGGTAGCATTTGCTGATTGGTGGCTACAATTAGATTTGAGTTTCAGTCACTAGGAAGCTTGGAACAAACAAAATCCTGAGTGTATTTTTACAGCAAAATCACAAACAAATGATGATTTATATTACAATGATTTATTTCTATTATATATTTTTTGGGGGTAAATTACATTTTAATTTCCATTTAAACATCATAATTTAACCTTATAGTAACACTCAGTAATATTCCCCAAGATAAAATTAATGAAGATTTCTGACACACAGTATCTTCCTTTTCTGCATATTTCAGCACCTTTAATGAAAAGGTCAGCTGCTAAGTTCAGTATCTTTTTAGCAATAAGGAATCTTCTTCATGGAATGTAATCCTATTTATCACAATATGACAACAAGACTTTTCTACTCGCACCTAAATCAGATAGGATATGAGTCAGTGAGTGACACACTGGGAACTGGATGCATTCGCTCTCCAATACTGTGTCCTTGAATGCATCAACATAACAGCTGTGTTAATAGATCCAGGACTGATGTCATTTGAATGAAATGGTAATAAAACTTCAGGTGTTTCAATTACTGTATTGATTGGACTAAACCATATTAGCCGGCTTGATAAAGTACAGAATACATTGTTCTTTAGAACTCTATGTTTATTTCCTGTATAATGTTTAAAGGGACATTATACACAAGATTTTTCTTTGCATAAATGTTTTGTAGATGATCCATTCATATAGCCCATCTGGGAGTGTTTTTATAACAATGTAAAGTTTTGCTTATTTTTTAAGAACATTGTGCTGATTTTCAGACTCCTAACCCGGCCCCACAGTGTCAGATGTATATGCGCGTTTACAGACTCTTGCTGGCACCTGTTTATGTTATCTGTCTTTTCATATGCAGGGAAGGGGGAGGGGGGAGTGCCTGCTCTTTTTGTATACCCAGCCCCTTTCACTGGGTGTCCCAGCCTAACCTCATCAAGAGAGAGCTTCTAAGTAAGTTTTGAAATAGTTTTATACTGGATTTTTATATCAGCATCCGTGCATATTATTCTTTATAGTAGTGTGTATTACATGCAGTTATAGGAAAATTGGTGTATACTGTCCCTTTAATAACATAATGTGGATGCTCCACACAATAATGCATGGATATGTTGATTCAACTGTCTCAGTTAAAGGCACATCCACCTTTTTACTTTCACAATTCAGATAAAGCACACAATTTTAAACAACTTTCTAATTTACTTCTACTATCAAAGTTTCTTTGTTCTCTTGGTATCTTTTATTAAAAAGCAGGGATTCAAGCTCAGAAGCATGCACATGCCAGAAGCACTAAATGGCAGCAGTTTTGCAAGAATGTTATCCATTTGCAAGAGCGCTATATGGCAGCACTATTTCCTGCCATATAGTGCTCCAGATAACTACCTAGGTATATCTTCAACAAAGAATATCATGGGAACGAAGCAAATTTGATAATAGAAGTAAATTGGAAACTTATCACTCTACAAGGAACGAACAACAGCTCAGTAATTTATTCTATAGTGAGTCCCCACCTAGGAGCAGCCTATATCAGGGGGGTTGTGCCCGCAATTGAAGGAAACAATGTGTTAATCAATTTAGAAAGCTTTCCCCCTCAACCTAAGGTAAAGAGAAATAGAAGAGGCGTCACATAGGGTAATAACGTAGAGAACAAGACAGCCAGTGTGCCCGAGCCCCCATCCAGAGAACTACTCACAAGTGAGTGCCTATCCAAGCAGTACGGGACCAGAGAGTCGCCCGAAAGACTCAAGTGAGACGCCCAGGCGCCAACGTCAAGTTGCGTAGGAGGATACAGCAATCGCCGGCACAGCGTGCTCACAGAGGGTCAGAGGATCAGAGGTTTTCGGCCAACCAAATGGTAGTAAGGGTTGGCGGTGCCTGAATATCACAGGCTCAAATGGGTCAGTAGTCGGACCAGTATAAGAACGAAGAAATTAATAATATTAAAAAGTGTGAAATTTATTAAACACACTAAAATAACAGCAACGCGTTTCTCGGCATATAAAATTGCAGTTTCAGCAGGCTGTAAATTAAAAATGGACTACTTGCTTGCTTCATATAAATGACCTCTTGACCAATCAGCTCATGGTGTCATTACACACCCACTATTGTGTCATACGTCATAGCATATGTTGGTCAAGACCTATATATTCTTATAGCAAACGTAATCAGGATGGAAACAATGTGTATAAAATGACACCATGAACAGAATGGAGCATACTAATAGATATAATGCATACAATAAGATAGATATTAACAGAAAATATAAAAATATATATACATAATACATCATTAAAATTGGTAACGTCACAATACAAAATATAGCAATATAAATATTCCATAGATACACAAAACAGAATTGATAAAAAATGTAAAATAAATTAGTGACATATCGACCCTAAGGGACCCAAGGAGAGTAATACATAACAATTTAACCTATTAGTGAGGTGTAAACTGGGGGGTAAAAACTCGCAGCAGGCTGGAGTAAATGTTACAGGCTCGTCTTCGGAGACCAGAATTTGGCTAAAAAATATTATCTCGAGAGGACTTGTGTAGTAAATACTCAGATCAGATAAAGTGACCACTCAACTTCATTCCACAGATAACTAGCGACATTGGCACTGTAAAATGAAATGTCCTCCAGCACCAGTAGTTATTAAAGTGCACGCTAGAAGAGCCACTACTTAGACTCCAACACAATCCTCAATAAAAAATTCCAGCAGCACATCAGAGGTAAACAATTATCCACTTTTATTGTACCAAGAGACAATAATACATGACGTTTCTGGCTCAAATGCCCTTAATCATATGACCTTTCCATAATAGTCACCTTACTTAAATACCTATTACCACAGGTGTTACCAATCACATCTTTAGCTCAGTTATATCAAAGCCTAACATTTTAACATAAACACCACCTAGTGGTCAGTATATAAAATTACATCTCTAAACAAGTCTAACAGTGCTACATAGTTGCAATGAAGTACAAAATACCAAAATCAAATTTACAAAATAGTTACAAATCTAGAGGACTGGGATTCTTCTTCACAATGCTCATATTAAGGGGATAGTAGAATCTAGAGAAAATTGGAAAAAAATAGAGAAAAACATTAAAATCTATCTCACGGTTCATAACTTTTGGAAAAATACAATCCAATTTATAAATCCACCTGGATTCTCTCCTCTTTCAAATTATAGATCATGTCCCTGTCCCACGGAGAGGTGGGGACAGGGACATGATCTATAATTTGAAATTTTAATTGTGCAATTGAGTGACCCTTGGACAAAAAATTATTAGAGACTGGGGCATTCAGATCTTTGCATCTTATGTTGGGCTTATGCTGTATAATTCTGTCCCTGACCCTTTGGGTGGTCTCCCCAATGTAAATCCACCCACATGGGCATTTGATCAAATAAATTGCATACCCAGTATTGCATGTAAAAAAACATTGATTTTATAAATTTTTACCAGTGTGTGGATGTACAAAGGTGGAACCCTTTGACATGTTATTACAATTTGCACAACCCAGGCAGGGATAGCAACCCAAGTTTTTACCAGAAATATAGCTTTGTTTCAATTTCTTACTGCCAATATCAGCCCTTACTAGTTTATCCTTAATACTAGAACCTTTCCTATAAGCAGACATAGGACCATTTCCAAAGGCTTGTACATCAGGATGGCATTCCTTTAACATAAACCAGTATTTGTTAATAATGTTTTGTTTCTTTAGACTCTGATTGTTATATTCTGACACAAATATTATTCTTTCTTTCTTATTATCCACTTTCCTAATATTGATCTGTGTTACATCCTTTGCCCTCAATATCTCACTCTGTATAAGGTCTGCTGGATAACCCCTATCACTGAATTTCTTACCCATTTCTTCAAGTCTTCAATTCACAAGTTTTTTTATCTGATACAATCCTTTTTACTCTTGTCATTTGGCTCCTAGGTAGAGACCTGATTAAAGCCAATAGATGGGCACTTGTATAGTGCAATAGACTATTCTTATCTGTACTCTTTCTATAAATATCTGTCATCAGGGTACCTCCTTCCTTATAAACCAAAGTATCAAGAAAGTGTATTGATTGTTCATCCCAAGTGAGGGTAAACTTAATGTGTCTTGTGGCACCATTTAAATCATCCACAAATTTCAACAGGGAACCAATGTCTCCCCACCAAATACCAAAGATGTCATCTATATAGCGCCACCAGGTGGCGCCATATAGATGAAACATCTCATTTTGATATACAAATTTTTCTTCAAATGCAGACATAAATAAGTTTGCATAGGTAGGGGCGATATTGGACCCCATTGCAGTACCCTTCACTTGCATAAAAAAGCTGTCCTCGAATAAGAAATAATTGCAATATAGAATAATACTTAACAGGTTAAGCAGAAAATCTCGCTGTTGGTCAGTGTATAAACCACTTGTAGTTAACATATTTCTTACAGCTCCTATGCCACTTTCATGTTCAATAGAGGTGTATAGACTGACCACATCGAGACTATACAGAATACATCTGTCTGGTGTCTCAAGATTCCTGATCTAATTTAAGAAATCTCCAGTATCTTTAACAAAACCTCTCAAGATCTTATCTAAATATATAGATATATTAGAGAAAATAGATTCTGTGCTAGCCACTATTGGCCTCCCTGGTGCCTCTCAAGCTGCTTGTGCACTTTTGGGAGTGTATAGAAAACGGGTATTATCCCATTTTCAATATATAGAAATGTCCTAGTCTCATCATCAATTAGACCATTTTGAACAGCTTTATCCAAACAAAGTGCTATCTCTCTCTGAATTGCCCATGTAGGATTATAATTCAACAATCGATACACTCCTGTATCACTCAATTGCATCCTAATCTCATCTACATAGTACCCCTTATCAAGTACCACTAGAGCATCACCCTTGTCTGCCTGCTTATAAATAACCTCCTTTTTACTCTTTAAAAGTGTCAGGGCATCCCTTTCAATCCTAGCAAGATTATTACCATTTGCAATCTTTTTCTTTTTCTTTTCAACAGTACCGTTGCCACTGAATATACCATCTCTTAGCTTGTTAATATAATAGCGACGGTGGCACAAGAGAAAATGAAAAGATTAATATATAATCTATATTCTAGGATCTATTCTAATATAAAAACTATCAATACATGGAGATATACAGAGGTTCAGCTCCGTAGATAATACAACTAGGAGTGTGTGATGGCCAGTACAATAGTAATGGGATACAGGTGGCTTAGGTCTCCAATCTATAAATAATGGTCACAAAGTTACATGTATAGTGACAAACATCCAACGACTGAAGGAAGGCAGACCTAAATTCAAATAAGTAAACAAAAAGCGGCCAAATCAATATTAAGATTAAGGCCTAGTGGATGTAAACTTTGGAGTACATGAATCCAGTAAGTCTCTCTCTGTCTTAACCTAAACAAGCGATTGTATAAATGAGACTTGGGAATTCCCCCTCAACCTGTACGATTACTCAGTCTTTTAATGACGCGTTTACAACGTAATTACAATGTGTTTTATTACCCTATAAGATTCAGTTGCTCTCAGACATCCACTTCCTGTTAGATTCAATAAACAGCTATAAAGGGACAGGAAAGTCAAAACTACATTTTTATGATGTATATAGAACAGGCAATTTTAAAGAACTTTCCAATTTATTTCTATCAATGTTGCTTTGTTTTCTTGGTATCCTTTGTTGAAGAGCATACTTAGGTAGGCTCATGAGCAGCAATGGACTACTAGAAGATAGCTGATGATTGGTGGCTGTCCCTTGTTACTGACTCACTAGATGTTCTCAGCTAACTCCCAGTAGTGCATTGCAGCTCCTTCAACAAAGTGTACCAAGAGAATGAAGCAAATTTGATAATAGAAGTAAATTAGCAAGTTGTTTAAAATTGTATGCCCTGTCTGAATCATGTCCCTACCCATCCTACTTATTTCTTCCTGGTTCAAATAACTCTACCTATCTTGTGCAAACTTGCATCCTTCTGTATCTCCCTATAGCATTGCAACATTTCCTATAAAATGGTATTAGTGATATACAATAATAGTCATTGAATTATTTTAGCTTTGTAATTTTGAGAGCTACTGAAATTCTATTGGCTGATTTGACTAGCCAATAGAATTTCAGTAGTTCTCATCCTATTGGCTGATTTGAACAGCCGATAGGATTTTAGAAGCTCTCATCTTATTGGCTGATTTGAATTTCAAAAATCAAATCAGCCAATAGGAATGCAAGGGACGCCATTTTGAAACGGCTCCCTTGCATTGAAGATTCAGTGTACGGTGGCAACCGTATGAAGAGGATGCTCCGTGCCGGATGTCTTGAAGGCTTGAGCCCAATAAATCAGCTGAATAATATATTTTTTCCCCTAAGTATTTATATAATAATCTGGATTTTCACAATTTTTTAAATAGTAAGTGTGACGACTATTATGGGAGAAATAAATCATCAGTAGATAATGTGGAAACGATTTGGCAAGCATTCAAAGCAGTAAAAAGGGGAGAAATTCTGGCTTATTTAGTTATAAAGAAAAAAAAATACAATAGTTATTGGATTCAAAATACAAACAAGATTATTAATAAATATCAGCAATATTTGCAGAATAGCAGCGATGCAAACTGGAAAGCATATTTAGATGCTAAAAAACAGAGAGATTCCTTCTGTTATCATAGAGAAGCTCAAGCTGTGGTCAAAAGAAATAGTGAATATATGTCCTTTGGCAATAAAATAGGGAAGTATCAAGCAAATTTGGTTCAATTTCAAAAATTAAAAAACTCGGTCACAGCAATTAAAGTTAAAGAGCAAACATTTAGCCAACCACAGGATATAACGTTTACATATGACAGACAGCACACACCTGATGCACGTGATGGAGGGCTACTGCAAACGCCACTCTGTAATGAAGTAACAACTGAAGTCCACAGCACCAATAAATTGAAGGAAAAAAGGTTTGCAAGCTTTATAGCATTTATTTGTCCTTTACAGCTTCATACAGCATAGGCACCCAGCAGCAAATGCAACGTTTCGGGCGTTAACCCTTAGCATGAGTAAGGGTTAACGCCCGAAATGTTGCATTTGCTGCTGGGTTCCTATGCTGTATGAAGCTGTAAAGGACAAATAAATTCTATAAAGCTTGCAAAACCTTTTTCCTTCAATTTATTGGTGCTGTGGACTTCAGTTGTTACAGGATATAACGTGATAATTTTCTCAGTATTTCAGTAGTCTATATGCTAACAAGGAGGTAGATCACCAAAAGAAAGAGTTGATTTGGAGAGATATCACACTCCCCCAAATTTTGAATGATAAATTAGTGCTCTTAAACTCTCCAATCGGGGATGTTGAAATTAAATCAGCTATAAAGAAATTGGCAATTAATAAGTCTCCAGGCCCGGGTGAAATACCAGGCGAAATGTACAAAATCTTGGATGATAAAATTACTCCCCTATTGATGGAAATGTATAACTCTTTCTTTGTGGAAGGGGTAAATCCATCTAGATATTTTGTAGAATCTAGAATAGTTTTGATCTTAAAACAAGGGAAAGAAGCTAGCTCAATGGATTCTTATAGGCCTATCTCCTTGTTAAATGTAGACTATAACATTTTACAACGAGAATGCAATTGGTGATCAGGAACCTGATACACTCAGATCAAACTGGATTTATTAAAGGGTGGAACGCAAATCTCTAAAATTAGTAAACTGGAGATAGCTCTGAATCATTGTAATACAGCCTGTAGGGAGAACAAGTGGCTGGGGAGAGATGCAGCTATTATAATGTAGATGCACAGAAGGCATTTGACTCTTTGATATGGGATCACTTGTTTACCACTATAAGGAAGTTTGGAATTAAGGGTCATTTCTCCAATATAATCTTGCTGTTATACTCTTGTCCTTCGGCAGCCTTAGTTATTAACTCTATGATATCAGAGAGCTTTGCTCTACAGCGAGGAACACGCCAGGGGTGCCCCATCTCACCTCTCTTGTTCAATCTAGCATTGGAACCTCTAGCTATCTTTTTCAGGAATTAGCTAGAGGGAATTAATGTAGATAGACATAAGATCCAGGAGGCCATATATGCAGATGACATCGATTTTTACACAAAGTCTTCAAAATAATTTACCATTAATTATTAGGACCTTAGATGAGTTTCAAACATTTTCAGGGTTTGTTATTAACAAAGACATAGTTATTAACAAAGACAAAACTGAAATTTTATGGCTAATTAAACATTTGGATTCTCCCCAAACTCCTTTTACAGAAGCAAAAGATTACATTTCGTATTTGGGTTTGATATTTTAACGGGATCCAAAACTTTGGTATTGCTTGAATATTCCCCCATTAATCGCATCGTTTAAGAGAGATATAGAAAGATGGATGAACCTCCCCCTATCCCTATCTGGTAGAATTCATTTAATTAAGATGTTATCCTTCCTAGATTCTTATATACATTTCAGGCCCTTCCATCATTCTTACATAGGAAAGATTTAGATACAATCAATAAATTGGTCAGACAATTCATTTGAAATAACAAAAGATCTAGAATAGCAAGGAATCGGCTAGTTGCTGATAAAAAAAGGTTTGGGAATGGCAATCCCAGATTTTGGGAGCTATAATATAGTAACAAATATTAAGTACATATTTGTAATTTCTCAATATATGAAATAGAAGCAGCGATAGTCGCACCTTTTTCATTAAAAACTTTAGTGCATATGCCAATAAAGTTAATACCTAAAAGAATTACTATTAATGATAGAACATTACTTACTATTCAAGGAAAACCTGAGTTTTCTGAAGGATATGACTCAGCAAGATTTGGAAAGATTTTGGAAAATGGTCGCAGGTAGGAATAAGATATATGGTGCAGCTAATTGATATAGAGAATAATAAAGTTAAATTTTTTGATGAGTGTAAAAGGGAATTTGGTTTATCAAATAAACAATTCTTTTCATTTTTGCAACTACGACATTATGCAGATCAGTTACTCAAGCTTACAAATGTAGATTAGCAAAATACAGTTATAAAACATAAATTAATGTTATACGCACAAGGGAATGTTTCTATCGCTAGTTTAAACAGGTCATTACTAAACCCTCAAGAAGCGCGTAACATTATTTATCTTAAGCTTAAATGGAGTGAATGTATTCAGAAGCAGAACGAGCTGGATTTAATGACTAGCTCTGTAACTAGGACAATTAAAGCTATGAAAGCAGAGTATTTTAGAGAACAGCAGATTAAAATCTTGTATCAAGTATTCATAACTCCAAAATATTTTTCATATTGGGAAAAAGAAAAGGATAAGGTAGCTTGTGTTAAATGCAAATTTAGGATGGCGTATATAGAGCATTGCCTTTGGTTCTGTCCAATTGTCCAGAGGTTCTGGGGGAAAATTTACATTTTGGCTATCCAAGATGCTGAATCAATATGTCCACCTATCTAAACATAATATTTATTTATTTTTAACAATTTTCGAGGAGATGGGCAGGAATACTTTATTTTTGAACACAGTTATCCTTCTTGCAAGAAAATAAATTTTGAAATATTGGCAAAGTAATAAGGAACCCAAATTTATAGAAGTTAAGAATGTTGTCCTTTACCAGATATATCTAGAACAGATGGATACTGAAAGTAATATCAAATCTTTTTTTGAGAAATAGAGGGAATACATTAGGTCTTTAGATAGAAATACACAAAAATCAATCATTCTCCTCTTTAAAAATTCAATTTTCATATTGGAGTCAAATTTGAGGGCAGAGTGGCTGCTCCCGGAGGGCTCTGACCATCGGGGAAGATTTTCAGGGGGACTGGGGATGAATTGACTGTTGATTAAAAAGGGATGCTGCGACTCCCAACTATGTACATGTTGAAGTATATTTTTCAATAAAGCTGATTAAAAAAAAAAAAAAAAAAAGAGTGACTAAAATGCAGTGTGGGGAAAAAACGTGCTTGTAATAGTGTGATAAGCTGAATAGAATTCTGTAGATACACCTCAGTAACTTTCACTTCATCCTGGAGAAAAAAATCTATGTATTTAGCTAGATTTTGATATGATGAACCCTCAGCTGAGACGATCGGTTGTCCGGGTGGTTTTACTTGATCCTTGTGGATCTTAGGGATCGTATATATGGGATAAACTGTGTGATCAAGAGAAAATAAAAAATCTGTCGGTCAATATGTCCGTTACTAAGGGCAAAGTAAAGACTTTTGTCTAAATCTGTTTTATAAATCTTTGTGGGGTTGCGTGTAAGTTTTCTACAGGTTGTAGTATCTTGAAGTTGAGATAACAGCTCATCTCTATAATAATCATAGTCCATGAGGGAACTCTGGGTAAGATATGCAAATTAGGAATAGAATGACTTTCTGATGGACTTCCGTAGACAGAGCCAGCAGACAGAACATGCGTCTCCTGATCTCACGGAGCGTGTTACACCGTCTGCTATGCCCAGGTCCTTGACTGGCGCCCTTTGACTCAGTCCCGACACGCGAAAATGGCATCATCAGTGAACGCTGGCATAGGAAGTCTTCATTACGGCACAAGGCCGGTCTGCACCAGCGTAACGAACACAAGCTTTGTTGAAACAACAAGGAATCATTAAAGGAAAGTTGCGAAAGATATGGGGGCTTGCGGAACAGAATGCCAAGCACACAACATGGAGCTCATATAAGAGGCGCCACCGGGAAGACCAGTGTGAGGATATGACTCATACTTATAGAGTTAAATATGTGAATATACTCAGTAAAGTGAGGTTTGTAGCTAATATAGCAATAACCAGAATTACAGATAAAAATCTGGCATAAACTATATATTAGCCTTTAGTCAGGAAAGAGAAAACTAAGGATATTCAGGTTACACAAATACTGAGTGAAACCTTAATGACATGGTGTTCAAACATCATAAATGCAGAAGGTTCTCTATACAAGTTCATTCGGATAGGAGTTGTAACAAATAAGTTCAAATCTGACCTGCTGAGAGTTTTAGATACAATATGACCGAATGATTAGATTAATGTTCTTCTACAGAGAACAGACATTGATACATATGTTACTGTTCAGTAATAGATGAGAGATACTTGGGGTTGAGGCAGAGCGGCTGTGTTGCAGTGGTTAGGAGTCTCAGCTCGTGGCTGAAGGGAGGCATCTGTGAGAGAGAGGGAGATTCCGGATTTGACGAACCGCAGCAAGGTAAGTGCGGAAGGCAGGGTTGGCTGATATCCGTGAAGATAGAGAGGCTTGATCCGTAGTGGTTATGACACCGCATGGTAGTGGATTCAGACAGAAAGCAGCTGAGTGAAACTGTTGGTAGTGTTTTCCGGTCACGTGATGACCTCAGTAGAAGCGTCAGTTGTTAATCTTAGACAGAGAGCAATTATGCAGGTAGAGGTGAGAGGCAGCTTGAATGGAAGATGAATGTTCTAGGCGAATGCAGAGCTAACAAGGATTGCAAGCCAAATGCAAACTGGAACAAAATATTCAAGCAATTAGGGGAGGTAGAGGATGAGCTTAAATGGGTCAGGTAGTGATGAGGAGGAGCAAACTTAAAGGGATATCAGAACCAGCCCCGTGGGAATCAAGAGCAGCATAGGGGAGAGTGCTTGTGCAGAAGGGGGAGATGGTACTCCTGCACACGGCATTGAACCCCTGTCCGAATCAGTGGAAATCCTCTACTTTAACAGTGGCCAGGAAAGGTGGACGGTTCCAACAAAAAAAGACAAACGCAAGTACTTGGAGCAATAAATATATATAATTGCAAATTTGGAATAGCAACCACATGAGACATATAGTCTATGGGTTACAGATACTTTTTAAAACTACTATCTTTAAGTAAGAAAATTCCTGGGCTGGAAAGGCCTGCAGTTAGTGGTAGTATAATAGTCCTGTGTACACCATCTATAGTGGAAATTAATCTGAGTGTGGAGGCAGTGGTACTATTAAACACTATAAATGCAGCCTGAAGCAGGATGAACAATATGTTAACACCAGGAGGGGTTAAAAGATTTGTCGAACCAGGCCCATTGTATTTTCAATGCTGGATCTTTAACTACCTCTAAGCCATAAGTAGCTCTGGAAGTTCATATAAAGAACAAGAAAACCAGGGCTTGACTTTCTGGTGATTTATATTGAATTTTGCTGTATTGATAACCCCCTGATAAGAGGACATAAAGGTGAAAGACATGCCACTTTCAGACACATGCCAGTTTAGCAGTGGAACATCGCATAAGTTACTTTTATTCAAGTGACATTTCTTGAAGTTCTTGAGGTGTATTGCTGATATCACGACAGCTGGGAACTTTGGTGACCACAGATGAAAGCCTTTTGAGGGGCCAGCTACCCCGATAACGGTCTGAAAACTGGATGACTATTGATATGTTATAGGTTATCACATGTGTACCCATATTAGCATATCTAGGAGAATTTGAAAAGAACGTTTTCTATACACAGCTATATCCTTTGCGGTAATAAGTGCTGAAATTCATAGTAGCTGGCTTATATCAGATACCCACAGGCATTAATAGAATATATATATATATCATGGTTCAAGGGAAGGGACTCACTGTATAACTCTCTACAAGGGTCTTTGTACTAATAAGTGCCTTAATAAGGTTGTATAGGTTATTACATAAGTATTAAAATTAGCATATCTGTAAGAGCTTGTAAAGAACGTTTTCTATACACAGTAATATTTTGTGCTGAAATAAGTGCTCAAATTCATAGCAATTGTCTTATAACAGATACCCACAAGCATTACCAAAATATATGCATTATGATTGAAGGGAGGGGTCCCATTTTATAACTCTCTACAAGGGTCTTTGAATTAATAAGTGCCTTAATAAGGTTCTTTGACCTGGAGACAAATAATCTAGATAGTATATCTTTAATGAAGTGATTTAAAAAACATATGATTGCTACCTTTTTATCTAAAGGGTTTAAAGGTTTAACATTGGTGAGCACACTGGACTTCCATACACATTATGATTATATTTGCAAAGAAGTTTACTGGTACTTGGGTTGGCTGGCAGTAAACACTTTTCCTTTTTTTCTTCTTTTCAACTCATACGCAAGATTGTCTTAAAAACACAGTCACATAATACTAAAGCATCACAAAATCAATAGGCACTGGTTAATAATCTAATCCTTCCGTATATTAATGAATGTATTTTCGTTGTACCCCGAATGCATACATCCGCAACAATTAGAAGAATACCTGCAGAGACTATTCAAGCACCTCACTGACTCTGAGTCAGCACTTAACTTGCCCCTAGACAAAGCAAATTGCGCTCTCCAACCGCCTCCAAAAGACACAGACCCACCTAGGGATGTGATTTTAAAATTTCAAGTCTACAAAGACAAAGAAAGGATTTACAATGCAGCCAGGAAGACACAAACCCTTTCATTTGAAGGGGCTCAAATTCAAATATACACAGATCTAAGTACGATCACTCTTGCCAAGAGGAGAGAGGCTAGATACCTCACCCAGCATTTGCAGGCACTAAAGATCCCATACAGATGGAGCTTTCCCTTCAGCTTTAAAGTCCTTAGAGGTTCTCAGGCTTTCATATACAGGTCAACAGAAGATCTAGAAACCTTTTGCAAGAATCTAAATATTTCATTGCCCTCTCCTCCTAAACTAAACAACAACACAGAGTATGGAAAATCTCATGATGCCTTGCACCCAAAGTCACAAAGACACGGTTGGACAAAAGTCAATAGGAAGAGAAATATAAACAACACTGAAGAGACCCTCATCATCACCTCCACCACCCACTTGAATTCTTCAATTGGACTTTATTGTTTCAATTCCTACCATAGTCCTTGAGGGACATGTGATCTGTATCTTTTTACACAACCTAAGCTTCACTTGTTTATTATATTCACACAAAGATTACCCTTCTACATTTTTGAGGCCCTAGCAGATAACATCTTATTAGCCTCACTTCGCCTGTTTTATAAGCTAATTCCTAGTTATCCCATATCCTATAGTGTTAACCAGTTTGTAACAAAATTTTCTTGGTCCATTATTCCCAGACCTTTTGCAAAGACTCTTGAATTACAAACTAATACCGTATTGTCCCGAGTATAGGCCGTACTTTTTTTCCCCTAATGCAAGTCTTTAAATTAGGGGTGCGGCCTATACTCGGGATGTTGCCCAAAAACAGTATACAAATACCGGCATATTGTAAGTACCCTAGCTTGAACAGGTTGGGGTTAGGCGGAAGCGGAAGCACATTGTTTGTTGAAGGGAGGGAAGCAGAAGCACAGTGTTTGTTGCAGGGAGGGAAGCGGAAGCACAGTGTTTGTTGCAGGGAGGGTTTCCTGGAGACTCCACTGGCCGCCACCGACATGCTAAGACACCGCCAACTTAAAGCTGCACTCAGGAGCAGCGAGTTTAACATGGAGAGCGCAGCGGGACAGGAGACACACAGAGCCAGCACACCACTGCTGCCCAGGATGTCAGGAGCACAGGATGGGAGTGGAAGGGTTTAAGATTGCGCGTTATCATCTGTGACACAGCATCTGAGATAACAGGTGCCACCTTATGTGTATGTGGTGAGGAGAGGGTTATAATTGATGAAGGGTGCTAAGAGGGTGAGGATGGCTAAAGGGAGGTACCGGTAGTTACAGTAATAGAGTAGTGGGCACTGTGTGAGGGAAGGAAGCTGAGTGGATTAAGAGGAGGCAATCTATGAGGGTTATGAGGGGGCTGTGTGTGTGAGGGGGAGGGTAAGGAGACTTATCTGTCAGGGAGTGAGGCTAAGAGTTAAAAATGTAATTTCTTTAAAATGGCACCAAACTTTAAGGGTGCGGCTTATAATCAGGAGCGGCCTATACTCGGAACAATACGGTATACTCAATCTCCTATTGAGTGCTAACTTCTAGATTTGCATTTAAGAAGCTGGGTATAACTTATTTACTGTGTGGTTCTTGTTATCAATATAAGTTTACTTAAAGTTTTGTTATACATATTGACACCTCTCATGTTACTCTTATAGGAGACCATTAAAAGTTTCCTAAATGAAAAATTCAATAATTCTTTATACCTTACTGCCTTGTACGCAGCTCTACCTAATGTAGCTACTTTTATACCCCTACCTCAACCCTAAAAGGTTTTAATTGTAATAAAACAATACAATTATTTTTTCTTTCTATTGTTTACAATGATATACATTTTTATGCTTACCATCTATTACTCTTGGAAATGTTTACCTAATAACTGTTTTTTCCCACTCCAGAAAGCTGGTCCTAAATTCCTTTCTACTACTCTTCTCCTTCTTACCTCATCTCTTACCCTCCACCCCCTGATGCAGGATGTTGCGACTAAAAGTGAGTACATCTTTATAATAACTGATCTCCTGGGTACACTTAACAACACAGATCACACAACTACCTCCTGTAAGAAGTTCTATCTATAAACCCCTATATATACCTTTTGAGCCACCCTAACATAATTTTTTTATCCCAGAATGTAAAGGGACTCAACTCCCCAACAAAACGCTTAAAGGACCAGTCAACATAGTAGATTTGTATAATCAACAAATGTAAGATAACAAGACAATGCAATAGCACTTAGTCTGAACTTTAAATGAGTAGTAGATTTTTTTTCTGACAATTTTAAAAGTTATGTCTTTTCCCACTCCCCCTGTACCATGTAACAGCCATCAGCCAATCACAAATGCATACACGTACCATGTGACAGCCATAAGCCATTCACAAATGCATACACACTTATTCTTGCACATGCTCAGTAGGAGCTGGTGACTGAAAAAGTTTAAATATAAAAAAACTGTGCACATTTAGTTAATGGAAGTAAATTGGAAAGTTGTTTAAAATGACATGCTCTATCTGAATAATGAAAGTTTAATTTTGATTGAGTGTCCCTTTAATAGCCCTAAATTTGTTCCGTAGAAGGGGGGGGGGAATATAATATTCCTGCAGGAGATGCACTTCTGTCAAATGTCAGCTCCCGCATGCTCCTCCAACATTTACCCCACTGGTTACTTCAACCACAATAAATCAAAAATGAATGGAGTAGGTATCCTACTGCATAAACAATTACCCTTTCAGCTAATATCTAAATACCAAGATGAAGAAGGTAGACTTTTGATTCTAATAGGTAACCTATATAATCAACCAATAACTTTAGTTAACATATACGCCCGAACAAACGGCAAGCAAAATTCTTTAGGAAAACACTAGATAGGCTCACTACCATGACAAAAGGAATTGTTCTTTAAGCTGGAGATTTTAATGTAGCCCTATTTCCCAAAATAGACTGCTCACATGAACGCAACTGCATACCCCCATCGACACTTCAAACTATCAAGTCCAAACTACAGAATCTATCATTGGTCGATGTGTGGAGACTTCAACACCCACAAGCAAAAATATACACATTTTATTCCCACCCACAGAAAACCTCATCCAGAATAGATTATATCTTTTTAGATCAACATAGCATTTAGCAGATAGTTAAAACATATCATCCACCTCCTGGTCTGACCACTCTATGCCCACACTTGAGATTTCTTGGCCCTCTGCTCCCCTATCTCAATACTGTTGGAGACTTGATTACTCTCTCCTTAAGAATACACATATAACAGAAAAAAATACCCGATCACTCAAGGAATACTTCCAACTTAATCAAAACGAAGATACTAAACACACTTTGGGATGCACATAAAGCTGTAATTAGGGGAGATTTCTTAAACACAAAGCGACACTAATGAAGTCCAAAAGACGGGAATATGACTCCCTAATCAATATTTTGAACATTTTTTCCCATTCCCCCCTAAACCCATCTATACAAAACAAACTCATGATAGCTAGATCAAACCTTAACGCACTCCTTCACAAAGAAGCTCAAAGACGCGCATTCTTCTTAAAGAAACTATATTTTACTGAAGGAAACAAAGTAGGTACGCTACTAACTAGAAGCCTCCGCCAAAGAACACTCATATCCTTTATAGACAGCATCTCCACTCCTGAATCCCCTAATATCCAGGATAGCAAAGGAATTGCCACTGTATTCCAGGACAATTTTCAGAAACTGTACTATCTCCCCTCTGCTACTAATGCAAAAGACACACTTGAGAGGGATGAATACATTAAAAAAGTCGATTTGCCTACCTTATAGCGAGAAGAATCCTTGCAATTAGATGCACCTATAGAAATGTCAGAAATATTACAAGCAATAGAATCCATTCCAAAACAAGAAGTCCAGGACCTGATGGTTTTTCCAACTCACACTATAAAACCTTCAAACAAATCCTTGCTCTCCAATTGGTTTAAGTATTTCAAGCAATTGATAAGAATAACTCTTTTTCTCGAAAAAAGTTATCCGCACATATTACCCTTTTTCACAAACCAGACAAATCCCCCAATTGCCAGGAAGCTATCGTCCTATATCATTGATAAATACAGACGCAAAAATATGTGCTAAAATTCTGTCCAATAGAATTAATAAACTCATGTCTTAACATATTCACATAGATCAAGCAGGCTTCATTCCATGTCGGGAGGCCGGAGACAACACTATCAGAAAATATCACCTCATAGATCATGCAACAACATAAAAAATAGAGACAGTCCTGGTATCTACCGATGTGGAAAAATCTTTTGACAGACTTAACTGGACATACCTGCAATTAGTAATGGGGGGGGGGGGGGATTTGGTTTTGGCACAAAAATGATAAACAGAAGTTTTAGTTTGTACTGTAATCACTCGGCAAGGATTAAAGTCAACAGCACCTTCTCAGATCCCTTCCAGAATAATAATGGCACATGACAGGGTTGCCCTCTTTCACCCTGTTGTTCACACTGCCAATAGAGCCCCTAGGGCCTAATGATTATAAAATAAGCTTATACACAGTTGATATTCTGCTGACTCTCACTAACCCTTATAGGTCGATTTCACACCTATTAGAAGAATTCCACAGATTTGGCAAAATATCAGATTTCCATATTAATAATCAGAAATCCCACATTCTCAACATAAATATGAACCCAAGACAGTTTGAGGAACTATCTAAGATCTGTCTATATCATCTACAGAAAGACCACATAAAATATTTAGGTATCAATCTTACCCCAAGAATCTCTTCCTTATTCAAAGCCAACTACCTACCACTGCTCAAAACTATCCAAACGGATAGCCAAAAATGGCAACCTAAACCCTTCTCATGATGGGGTAGAATCCAAGTAGCCAAAATGTTTATCCTGCCTTGTATACTATACTTATTACAAACAGTGCCTATTAGCCTTCCACACTCTATCCTCAGCAAATTTATTTGGAATGGTTGCAAACATAGAATAGCAAGACAAACCCTATACCGGTCCAAACACTGTGGTGGACTGGGGGTCCCATGTATTTTAAGATATTACCAAGCAAACACACTTCAACATATTTTAGACTGGCATTCCAGCTAACATGACAAAGCTTGGATATCCCTAGATTTCCACCTACTCAAGATTCCACAAATTTGCCCCTTATGCTGGTTACCGCAACCCTACCAACTGATCGCAACAAAAATATCTCCTCTTTATAGACATATATTCCATTCTTGGGACAATATCATAAAATGGATACCAGGTATCTCTTCTCTCCTTTCACCCATGTCTCCCATTTTTCAAAATACAGAACTGATGAGGAACATTCATACTTCTGCAGGGAACACTAACTATAATAATTTAGTATTCTCCTCTCCAGTGTTTGAATTCCTTCATCAGGAGTTTTTTAAAACCACCACATGATCTATCAACCATCTTAAGTGGTACTTTTACCCACTGGCTAAAATATTCACAATTCCGACACCTTTTGGCAACATCTCCTTACAAACTTTCGCTCCTATGACCCCTATGCTCTAAAAGGCTCTTTAGCTATATCTAGAAAGATACTAAATGACTGCTTATACAAAAACCTACCCAAATTTACACAAAATTGGTCAAATTAACTAGTTATAGAAATGTCTCCCAAAACATGGATCAAAATGTTTACATTTACACACAAATCTTCTACTTCTGCCCAAATTTGTAGAAATGAACTATAAAATTATTTCAAGATGGTATCTCCACCCTTCTAGACTGAAACAAATATACCCAGGTTTTTCCGCTGTATGTTGTAGGAGCTGCGGAGCAATAGGAAATATGTCTCATATCTGGCGGTCGTGCCCCCATTTGAAACCATTCATGGACCTCTATAAAACAAATACTCACCCACTTATTTGATTCTTCATTCGTGCTTACACCCTCAATGGTACTATTCAACGACAGACCAAAACGCACTTGTAAAATCAGATCACACCTCCTTCAAATTTGTTAAAATGGAGCAAAATCTCTAATAGCTAGAAACTGGAAATCTGCAACAATACCTACCATTGAAGAATGGAAAAACTGAACACAAGAATTGTTACAATTAGAAGAATATTTCTATTGATAAACAAATAAACCAGATCTATTCCAAAACATAAATTTTTTATTGGGAAACAATAAATCCACTTAGACCATAACTAAAGGACTCCCTAACCCTCTTCCATCCCTTCCCCCCTCCTCCCCATTCTATTGACCGGCCTAACCACCCTTCTTCTATTTATCTTTAACTCCTTTACTTTTCTGTTTTCTTTCTACAACTTGCATATTCGCCAAACTAATATGTGACATTATATTCAATGTTAATCGTACAGTTTTATAGTTTTGAACTTTTGACAAGCTATGGAACTACGTAATGATCCCTGCTATGTCACGGGCTGTATTTGTTTTTTATTGAAAATTCGTGATAAAAAGAATACAAAAAAAAAACTCAATAAAGGTTCTAACCACAGCACAGAAATCAGTCTAGACGAATCGCCCCTTAAATGTAACAGAACCACATCATTTAATACAACAGATTTCTGACCTCATTTTACCTCAATTTAATAATATTAATCAAGAAATCAGTACTTTATCAAATTAGATCAGACAATATGCCAATAGGCTAACTGAAGCCGAAATGAGAATATATAATGTAGAGGTATACAATATAGACTAAAGTGTGCTAACTCAAAATAAACAGTTAACAGGGGGGGCTCACATTTTGTATCCTCTGTAGGGAGCAGCTGTGGAATTAACTATCACCTATATTACGAGTTTTGCGCTAAACAGGGTGTGAAACGAACACAACAAAAGTTGAGTTATTTCACCCTCCATAGTGCTGCCATTACGAGTTACTGAAAAGCCTCTTTGTGCGTGCGATATGGTGGCGTTAAGCTCCATACCGCACAAAAGCCTGCTTTGACGTGCTCGTGCATGCTTTCCCCCATAGACATCAATAGGTTGAGAGTGTTAGAAAAAAAAACTGACACCTGAAGTGCGGAATAGAGATCGCCGTAACGCAACTCCATTGATGTCTATGGGGAAAAAAAAGTTATGTTTAAACCTAACACCCTAACATAAACAACAAGTCTAAACACCCCTAATCCGCTGCCCCCGACATCGACAACACCTAAAAAAGTTATTAACCCCTAATCTGTCGCTCCCGACATCGCCGCCACTAATAAAAGTTATTAACCCCTATTCCCACGCTCCCTGACACTATAATAAAGTTATTAACCACTATTCCCCCTCACCCCGACATCACTGCCACTATAATAAATCTATTAACCCCTATTCCGCCGCTCCCCGACATCGCTGCCACTAAATAAAGTTATTAACCCCTAAACTTTCGGGCCTCCCACATCTCTGCCACTAAATAAACCTATTAACCCCTAAACTTAACACACCCCTAACTTTAAATTAAAATTACAATATAACTGTATTTAAATAAATAAAAACTTGACTGTGAAATAAAAATAAAACTAACATTAAACTATAAATGAACCTAACCTTACTATTCTAATAAAATTTAAAAAAAACAATTAAAATATCTAAATTACACATTTAAAAAACCTAACACTACGAAAAAAATAAAAAAAAAAATAAATTACAACTAAAAAAAACAAATCCTACGTAAAATTAAAAAAAATCTAAGTTTACCAAAAATAATTGGTATTCATCTCCATCCAGGCGGCGAGGTCTTCATCCATCCCGGGGGCGTCTTCTATCTTCATCCCGGCGGCGCGGAGTGGAGCCATCCTGGAAGCTGATCCCATCCTGCGCGGAGCATCCTTTTCATACGGTCGCCGCCGTACACTTAAGTTGAATGCAAGGTAGCCGTTTCAAAATGGCGTACCTTTCATGCCTATTGGCTGATTTGATTCTTCTGATTTGAACAGCCAATAGGATTTCAGAAGCTCTCATCCTATTGGCTGATTTGAATTTGAAAAATCAAATCAGCCAATAGGAATGCAAGGTACGCCATTTTGAAATGGCTACCTTGCATTCAACTTCAGTGTACGGCGGCGACCATATGAAGAGGACGCTCCGTGCAGGATGGGATCAGCTTCCAGGATTGCTCCGCGCCGCCGGGATGAAGATAGAAGACACCCCCGGGATGGATGAAGACCTCACCGCCTAGATGAAGAACTTGCTGCCTGGATGGAGATGGATGTCCGGACTTCAGAAACTGTGAGTAGATCTTCTGGAGTTAGTGTTAGTTTTTTTTGTTTGTTTTTTTGGGGTGTTTTTTTTAGATTAGGGCTTTTGGCTTTCAAAAAGAGCTAAATGCCCTTTTAAGGGCAATGCAAAAGAGCTAAATGCCATTTTAAGGGCAATGCCCATATAAATGCCCCTTTAGGGGGAATGGGTAGCTAAGTTTTTTTATTTTGGGGGGTTGGTTGGGTGGTGGGTTTTATTGTGGGGGGGGGTCTTTGTATATTTTTACAGGTAAAAGAGCTGATTTCTTTAGGGCAATGCCCTACAAAAGGCCCTTTTAAGGGCTATTGGTAGTTTATTGTAGGCTAGGGGGTGTTTTTATTTTGGGGGGCTTTTTAATTTTTTAGGATGATTAGGTGTAATTGTTTTTATTTTTGATCATTTCGTTTATTTTTTGTAATCTTAGTGTTTTTTATTTTTCGTGATTTTAGTGGTAAACTTTTTTTGTAAGATTTGGGTTTTTTTTAGTTGTAATTTAGATTTTTTTTTTTTCGTAGTGTTAGGTTTTTTAAATTAGTAATTTAGATATTTTAATTGGTAGATTTTTTATATTTTATTAGAATAGTAAGGTTAGGTTAATTTATAGTTTAATGTTAGGTCTATATTTATTTCACATGTTAAGTTTTTTTATTTAAAGATAGTTATATTGTAATTTTAATTTAAAGTTAGGGGGGTGTTAGGTTTAGGGGTTAATAGTTTAATTTAGTGTTTTGTGATGTGGGGGCCCAGCGGTTTAGGGGTTAATAGGTTTATTCAGTGGTGGAGATGTGGGAGGACGGAGGTTTAGGGGTTAATAACTTTAGTGGCGGTGATGTCGGGGAGTGGTAGAATAGGGGTTAATAACTTTATTATAGTGGTGGCGATGTCGGGGAGCTGTAGTTTAGGGGTTTATATGTTTAAATAGTGTTGGCGATGTCGGTAGCGGCAGATAAGGGGGTTAATACATTTATTTAATAGTAGCGATGTGGGTGGGCGGCGAATTAGGGGTTAATAGGTTTAAAATAGTGTTTGCGATGTGGGAGGGTGGCGGTTTAGGGGTTAATTGGTAGTTTATGGGTGTTATTGTACTTTGTAACAGTTTAGTTATGAGTTTTGTAAAACATTTTTGTTACACAAAATCCATAACTACTGCTTTTAGATGTCGGTATGGATTGTGTCGGTATAGGCTGTAACGCAAGCATTTTAGCCTCACCATACAACCTGTAATACTGGCTTTATGGAAATCCAACGCAGAAACATAATTTTTTTGAGTGCGGGATTGACGTTGTGTTACAGGCTAAAATGCTTGCGGTATAGCTATACCGACACGACTCCCAATAGTGCGTTATTGCCATTTTTCAGCGTTAAAAGCTGCAACGCAAACCTCGTAATCTTGGTGTATGTTAGGAGTACAGGCACAGATTGAGCATCGGGCATACCTGTTGCCTTAGTCTGCATAGGTACTGCAGTCACATCAAGAAGTGGCTCTTTATTGGTAGCCGGTCCGGTGGTCCTGAGCTTATTTAGAAAAATAAAACAGCAAAAAACCTAAATACACCACTAGTCACAGAATATATGTTTTGCTAAACACAGCTACTTTATTTTACACAATCAGCTTATTTTCACTGTAGAATGTAAGAGAATATTCTAGATATGTCTGTATATGTAATAAGCAGGTATACAAGTCTGTGCTGCCTGTATCTGTCCAACAGACCATCTGTCTCACCTCCTGCTGTATTTCAATCTGTTATTTACTTTAACCTGTTATTTGTCATTCAAGTAATAAATATAATAAAAGTATTTCCTTATAGGTCAGTGTCTGGGAAATTCCTGTAACAGCATGTTTTACACCACTTGAGTCAGCATCTACCCTTATGATTTATGTACACTTTAAGTGACAGTCTACTTGAAATGTGTTATTGTTTAAAAAGATAGATAATCCCTTTATTACAGTGGCATATTTAGGTTTTGTGCTGCCCTAGGCACTCAAAATTCAAAAGAAAATGGGCTAGCACTTACATACAGGTGGGTTGAATTGCATGCATCTCATACCATTTTCTCCTCGAAAGAAGGGAGAGAAAAGAAGGGGGAGGGGAGAAAAGGGAAGGAAAGGAAAGAAGGAAGGGAGGGAAGGGGAGAGAGAGGCCTATATTTAACAAGGTCTGACAGACCTGATCCGACAGTGTGGATCAGGTCCGCCAGACCTTGCTGAATATAGAGAGCAATATGCTCTCCGTATTCAGCATTGCACCAACAGCTCACAAGAGTTGCTGGTGCAACGCCGCCCCCTGCTGACTCGCGGCCAATCAGCCACCAGCAGGGAGGTGTCAATCAACCCGATCGTACTCGATCGGGTTGAATTACGGCGATGTCTGTCCGCCTGCTCAGAGCAGGCGGACAGGGTTATGGAGCAGCGGTCTTTAGACCGCTGCTTCATAACTGGTGTTTCTGGCGAGTCTGAAGATTCGCCAGAAACACGGGCCCACAAGCTCCATACGGAGCTTGTTACATGGGCCCCAGAGAGAGAGAGAGAGAAAGTGAGGAGGGAGAGGAGAAAAGGGGGGAGGGAAAGAAAGAAGGAAGGGAGTGAGTTGCAGGAGGAAGGGAGGGAGAAAGGGAAAGAAGGGAGAAAGGAAGGGAGGGAAAGAAGAATACACTTTGAAACAATCATTGCTCTTTACATGCAACAACGTACAGTAATTACCATCATTCAAGTAAAGAAACTTTTTAAGTGCCTGTCAGGGGCGGACTGACAAATCGTGCAATTCGGCCCTTGCCCGAGGGCCCGCATCTTAAAGGGCCCACCAGTCCGGCCCCACTGCAGGCAGCACTAAGAATTTTTTTTTAATTTTTAATTGAGCGCTCTGTCTGCGCATACGACACAACTCAGACTTCAATCACAAAGTGGAAGGAAGAAGAATCTTCTTCTATACAGTCGGTATGAGCTTCGTATATGAGCTGTGTTTTGGCTCATTGATGTAAAGCAGTGTTTCGCTCCCAGGTGACTGACCCTGACCTCACCCAAGACACTCATTAGCATTTGAATATCTCCCTCCCGCGCCAGAGACCCGGGAAGAAAGAATGCAAACTCAGCCTGTGATCATCAGCATTTGTCCCTTCCTAAAGTCAAAGATGTGTACGGGAGATTTTTAGATAAATGCTGCTTGTCACTGTGTAAGAAACTAGAACTCATGTTCAGACAGCCTGTGATCAACAGCATATGTTGTTACACAATATGTAAACACAAAGGAAACTGTTCTGGTGGTTTTGGTTATTCCCATAGCAACTATAAAATGGGTTTATTACAGATGTGTGGGTTTATTGCATAGAACCATAAAGTTTGAAATTATTTTCAGTAGATACTGTACAAACGACCCGCCACCGCTATCTAGCTAATAAATCAGGTGCTGCAGTCAGAGGCACTGGCTGCTGCAATTTACACTCTCCCTGCTACGTGAACTTAATTCTACAAGCTCTGCACATAAAACAACGTGCAGACTGCAGAGCTTTTAGGGTTAAGTTCACTGAGCAGAGAGACTGTATAAATTGCAGCTCTTGTTAGTAGGATAACACAAATCTCCCAGTAGTACTTATTTTTTTGTATAAAAACTGTCTGACACCCATGTGGAACTAATTCTTGCAAATGCTCACCTGCTGCCAAAATGGAAAGTGTTACCCCCTTGAATTTGTGTAGTTTATGTATATAGTCTGAAATGAGGCTCATTCTACACATATTATCTACCTCATGTGTGGCTCAATTGATGGTAAATAGAATAAGCTCAGTTTAATAATTTATGTGTCAAAAAAGCACATTGGATGTGTAACAGGAAATACTTTTAACCACGGTCTTCTAGGGCACAAATGCAGCACAGGACAATCCACTGTAGTTTAAAAGGCTTTATTTTTCACAGCAATAACAAACAGGCAGTTCATTTTCAAAAGAGGGAAATCCTTCCTCTGCAGCAAAATTAAGTACTTTTAAATGTGTCCCAGCACTTCACAGCATTCCACAAGTGCTTTGTAAAAATAATGTCCTTTTACAGTTCACAGGAACAAAAGTCTTTTACACAGTGTAACAAACACACACACCAGCTTCTGTAGCTGTGTAACTCTCTCCCAAGGCCTAAGTGAGGCTGCTATTTAAACCCTCACAACTTCTAATTAGCCACACCTGTGATTAGCTGCTGGACAGCTTCACAGCTGTCTGGGATAATGGCCCACCCTCTCTCCAATTATCCCAAACCCCAGGGACCCAGAACACAGTTTATCAACTGCAAAATCAAATACACACTCTTTCTCCCTGGGGTTTTAACTGAAAGGAGAAATAGCATGTACAATGCTTGGTCTTAAATATCTTCCATTTATTACCAGGCCTTGCTTTCTGTCACATATCCTCCCCCCCAGCTCACACCCAGTGGGTTAAGCGACCATGGACATCAATGAATGTACCCGAGACAAACCATCAGCATTGCCCTGCAAAAGACCAGCCCTGTGCTCAACAGTAAAATTGAAGGGTTGCAAGCTAAGAAACCACCTAGTAACCCTTGAATTTGTTTCCTTATTCTGACTCATCCATGTAAGAGGAGCATGATCTGTTATTAATTAAAATTTTCTTCCCAACAGATAGTTCCTAAGGGTCTCTAAAGCCCACTTAATGGCAAGGCATTCTTTCTCCACTATAGAATAGTTCTTTTCCTGTGAAATAAGTTTTCTGCTTAGGAAAAGGACAGGATGCTCTTCTCCCTGACACTCCTGCGAGAGAACTGCTCCTAAACCAACATCAGAGGCATCTGTCTGTACAATAAAATCTTTGGCGAAGACTTCCGGTGGGCGGCAATCCAAGATGGCCACAGGCTCCTGAAGCTCCGTTCAGCTTGGAGTTAAAGTGGCTATAGATCTTGCCATCCTCTTCTCCCTTGACAATAAAAGTGTCCGGGAACTTACTGGGATCAAGGCATACCACCCCTTGGCCGCCGAGAAGGGAAAAAGTAAGCCATTTGGCCCATTGGTGGGAACATCACCGCCACGCTTTTCATATCTACTCCTGACTTTAGCAAAAAAAAGACAAGGATGGAGCTCCCTATCTATACAGACTGCTGCACTGACTCCCTTAATCTGGCTGAGCTGAAAGCTATACTCCTACCCAAACTAGATCGCTTGCTGCTTTCCTGCCTGGATTTGTGCGCGGTAGTTAGAGTGCAGAAACAACCTTACCGGCAAAAGATGCCCTCTTGCAACTTCGTCTCTCAGACGACACAAGCTGTTCCCATACCGCATCCAACACCAGATGCTCACGGCGTGGCCTCAGAGCCTTCACAGGGGAGAGGGATGACGGTAGCAGCGAAACCCAAAACAAGCATCTACAACTTGAACATGTGGCCGAATACAGTACTGGAGGTGGGACCACAGACATTGTCTCTCCTGCACCCGGTGTTGTACCCAGAGTGTGGACTGAGCCGATATAGTACCTCTACTCATAGAGCCCCTGACATGCCTGCATGGTGTACTAGCAAATCTGACATGGACTGGCCTTTTACTAGGTACATGGCTCACCTGCACAGAACACAACATGGCGGTAGTCACCCCTCGCACAAAAGCTGCTCTATCCTGAACTATGGCTACCTAATTTTAACCCGTGTTGGAATCGGATAATCTAATAACTCAACCCTATTCATTTGTTGCGGAGCCGCAGCTTTTCTGTATTCCTGGTTGATTACAGTTGAGGGAAATGGATTCAGAACTATTTACAACAAACTGATCATGCCCTCCACAATTATTTGCTTGTTATTGTGTTCTCTGGTTGTTCTTAGTGTTTGTTTTTGTTTTTGACCCACTTTACAGATTTCCACTGCCCGACTGGAGATTACACAGTCTGTCAAATACTCCCATTCAAAACCGGCTCACTGCTGGATCTTACTGAGTATTTATGATGCTCTCATAAGTTTATTGTTTGTAACGTTTGCTATGGCAGTTTATTATAATCTCTCCACACCTAACTTGTACATATCTTCATAAAAATCTGCATGAGTACTTATATATTCTCTCACTAAAGTAAGCCTCCCTCTCACATTTTGTCAAATATCCCAACCAGCGTTTGGAATTTGCTGTATAGCTGCTACATGAATGCCCCTTAATGCTCACATTGACCCTGGTATTTAGTGCACTACCGATCTCAGAAATAGAATCACATTTTACCACTCTCACATATCCGTGCTGGAAGTTCTGTTCTAACTCTTTGTAAAATGAGTGGATCGTTATTCTCTGAGGGCCTCTAGTGGCTACTTTGGTATTGCAGCACACTTTCTTTAGCTCTGAGTTTCGATCATCTAACAGCAATTTATTGTAAGATTCTGCTCAACCTGACACCTGTATAGAAACAGGTATGTTTTAACATTCTCTATGTATCTGCTTGATTTTTCTTCTTCTACTCTGATTTGATTGTTTATTGTTTTTCCTTTTATGCCTGCATTGTTTCTTCCACATTGTATATTGCTTTCAAGGGGGATGGTGTAAGACAGATAATACCTTGGCTACCCTACATTTTAATTTAAAAACAAATTATTAGGGGGCGGAGCCAACCTTTGAAGCAACCAGACGTGTTCTCAAGGAGCTCCCTTCTATTAGAGCTAATACTTGGGTTTATTACATAATTTAAGATCCCAGATATGCCTGAATCTTCTCAAGTACTATATAAGATCAATTAAGGAGCAGAAGCGTCAACCTGCTACCAGAATTATTGATCTAAGCACGTCAGTGAAGCCATGCGGTAAGGGCCGCAATCTCACGGATCAGATATCTCTCTTTCATCAGAGTGTCATACTACTTAAGGCCTAGACCACAGCAGGATACTCCCTTCCCTTGATGAACCGGATTTCGGATTAGTTTACTTGGCCCTGCATACTCTATTTCAAAAGTTCAGATGATTTGGTACGGAAATGGCGATATACCAGGAGGTTGCTCCTCTAACTATTCTTACCTACTTAAAAGAGTTTGAGCTCCAAATGGACAGTGCATTTGAACATTTGCGCCATGATGTTAGAGCTATTATGACACAGCACCATACCCCGGAGCAGGCTGTGGAGACCATCACTGCACCATCGGCAGGTAGTATACACCTACCTTTACCCTGTGACCAGACCACTTTAAAAGCCCAGCATGTACCTCACTCACCGAGCGCTGGGGAAGATCCCTTCTATCTCCATATGGATATCACTCGGGGAGATGCGGCCGCACCCTCGCTGCTGGAGGCAGTGGAAGATCGGAGGGAGATTGATCTTGCTATTCATCCGCCCCACACAGTTGGGCTAAGTCGGGACTGCAGCTCACTTCACAGCGTTGTGAAAAGTATATGCGCCCAGGATGGAGACTCGACGCTGACTGTTATTTTTCAGCATTGCACCAACCGCAGTGGTCTGAGTGGAGGGTTATGGGGATACAAAGGAGACGCATCTGTAAGAAAATTCTCCTTGATGAGACCCAAGTCAGTTGAGATCGCTCCCTGTCAAGAGGCATACATAGCGGTTGGCATTGGGTGACAGTCTTATTTATAATTAAAAAGCCTATAAGCCGTTATACATTTATTACTCCTGCTACCCTTATCTGTTTTTTCACAAGACTGTTTCAGGACTCCTTGGGCGATAGGCTTTCACATTATTAATCTTTAAGATACATGAGACTGTGCTCATTCTATAACAAATTACCTGTTTATGCTCTAGTTTTAATGTTTAGTGATGCATGTTAACCCCCTTACCGTGCTTATTTATCTTTTAGTTATGCCGTTCACTAATATGACGTCATTTAATTTTTATTTTATTTTTACATTTTCTCCATACATTAGCACTAGTCCAAATAAGTCTGAAGCTGTCTGTAACATAAATTTTTTTTTTTTTTTTTTCTTTCAAACAAGCTTTATTCATTGATATGAGTTATACAGAGTTGAACAGTACAAAGTGGTTATACCAGATCAATATAAACAGATTTAAAATATGTTGTGAAAGTTCCAACCCTCCCCGAAAATCATTACATTCTGCTGTGGTCATATGGGGTTAGGGTGAAGGGTGGCAGTCTTTGAGTATTTTTATTGAAGGTATCACTCTTGTCAGCGAGTGTATTACTTTGGTCCATTGATTTTGAGCTTGTTCTCTCACTAATTAAAGTGAGCTGCTAAAAATAAATAAAAGAAAAAAGAAAAAACAAAACATCCAGCAATACAAACAAGTTATATACTAACAATTTATACATCAGGTATTCTCGTTTTAATGTCACTGAAGATTCCCAGCAGAAATTTTACACAGAGCTGGGTATATCTGAAATCCTGATGATTGCACTCAGATGAGTGCAGGGGTGAAGAAGTGGTAGTGGGGAGAAAGAGAGGGGGGTAAAGGGGGGGTGGAGAAGGAGAGAGAAGAGGAAAAAAAAAAAAAAAAAAAAAAAAAAGGGAAGGGGGGGGGGGGGGAGAAAGGGGGGAGGGAGGTCTACTGGGTTCTGCTAGCAGATGTGAGTCAGTGCGGGTTACCTCTGGGGGCTAGGAATCTACAATCCCCTACCTTCCCATGTTAGTACCATCATCTCGTGTGTAGTTAGTTTACCGGTTTTTAGGTAGTGGTAGCGTTCCAATCTTAGTAGATCCCCCACTCTAGCTCTCCACTCCTGAACGCTAGGGACTTGTGGGCTTTTCCAGTGAGCTGGGATGAGCGCTTTTGCTCCATTTAGCATCAGAATGAGCAATGAGTATTTATCTACCCTCGTGATCTTAGGTAGCTTGTGGTAGATTAAGTATGTTGGTTTTGGGGGAAGTATAACATTCAGAATTTTGCTCATTTCTCCCAGCACCTCCTCCCAGAAAGGTCGTATGTGTGGACACGTCCACCAGATATGCTGGAGAGATCCCTCCTCTCCACAGCCTCTCCAGCACTCCCCACTTGAGTGAGGATAGATTTTGTGTAACCTTTGAGGGGTTAAGTACCACCTGCTAAGGTATTTATAATGCATTTCTTGTATTTTCGCGGATATAGAGGCCCTTTTGGTTCTCTCAAAGATCTTCGTCCATTCTTTGGGTGAGATCTCTATTTCGAACTCGGTCTGCCAGGTAGTGGTGTATGATGGGAGTGAGGATCCTCCCTTTGTCAGTAAGATTTTGTAGAGTCGCGATATGAGGTGGGTAGGTGTTTGTTGTAGAGTGCACAGTAGTTCAAATAGAGTTCTGTCTCTAGTCAGCGCTCCTTTTTCCTTGCGTGTTTCAAGATAGTGAGCCATCTGTGCTACTCTGAACCAAGATGTAAATATGGTCCTATCCCATTCCTCCAACTCGGCCTGTGGTTTAAGTTTGCCTTGTTGTAGGATATTGGAAATGGTTATGTCTGCCAGTTTATAGGAGCTCCCCTGAGTATGTGGTTTAATTTCCATGCCCAGATCTGGGTTTTCCCTTATCGGGATATTTGGTGATTCAAGGGTGGACACATACTTGCCCTCAGCCAGCATGTTATCCCAGGCTTTGAGAGTATCAGCTATCATGGGGTGTGTTATAACTGTGTCCGGTCGCTTCCCCGCCGAGACCCACGCAAGAGATCCCACATTTCCACGTTTGAGGATCTCATTGTCCAGTTGTATCCACCTCTTGTTGTTGGAGTTCCTGCACCATTCCACAATCCTCTGGAGGGAGATAGCTCTTTGGTATTCCCTCAGTAGGGGGATCCCAAGACCTCCACTGTTTCTAGGCAGATATAGTGTTTGTTTTCTGATACGTGGTTTTGTCCCGTTCCATATATAAGCCTCCATAGCTGATTGGATTTGTTGGATATAGGGGGATGCCGCCGCAGCAGGGATCGTTTGCATAATATATAGCACCCTTGGTAAGATATTCATCTTGACCACCCCTATGCGGCCCATCCAAGAAATTGTTTTTTTTTTCCAGTTGGAGAGATCCCTACATATCTCATTGCAGATATTTTTATAATTCAGGCTTATTATTTCTGCTATGTTGGACGTGAGTGTAATTCCTAAATATTTGATTTTATGTGTGGCAATCTGGATTGGGCAATTAGAGCCTAGAGCAGCAAAGGCTTCTGTCGGTTCAGTTATATTTAAAATCTCGGATTTTAGAGGGTTAAGGAGAAAGTTTGAAACTTTCCCGTATGCCGTAAACTCAGCTAGCGCTGCTTTTAAGGAGTCAGACGAGTCTGATATTGTAAGGAGGACATCGTCGGCATACATGGATAATTTGTGCTCAACGTTGCCCACCGTAATCCCTTTCACCGCCGCGTTAGCTCTGATTTTACTTGCCAGTGTTTCAAGGGTGAGGGCGAACAGAAGCGGCGAGAGGGGGCACCCCTGTCGCGTTCCATTCTTGATGAAGAAGGCTTCCGAGAGGATGCCGTTTACTCTCACCCTTGCATTTGGGGCTGAGTAGAGGGACATTATTTTGTTCGTGAAACTAGGTCCGAAGCCGAATTTTTGTAGGGTTAACCGGATAAATGACCAGCTGACTCGGTCGAACGCTTTTTCTGCGTCTGTTGTGACCAGAGTGAGCGGTTTGTCATGAGCATGTGCGTAGGTTATTAACTGTAGGACTTTGAGGGTGTTATCTCTGGCTTCTCGTGCGGGTATGAATCCGACTTGTTCGGTTGAAATTAGGTCTGGGAGGAATTTGTTCAGACGTGTGGCCAAGACCTTCGCGAGGATCTTTACATCTGAATTGAGTAAAGATATGGGCCTGAAATTCTCCGGTTTATCCGGGGACTTTCCTGGCTTGGGGAGAACCGTAATGTAGGCCTCTAACATGGAGCCCGGAAGAACCGGGTTCTCCGTCAATGAATTGAACATATTGGTTAGTTCCGGGACAAGAATATCTATATAGTGTTTATAGTATTTTAAGCCAAAGCCATCTGGTCCCGGAGCCTTACCCGAGGGAAGATCTTTAATGGCCTTTTGGACTTCCTCTTTTGTGAATGGGGATTCCAGAGAGTTCATATCCTCATTTGTAAGTTTGGGAAGCTCAAGTTCCTCAAAATATTGAAGAATGTCTTCTTTTTCCCGGCTTTGAGAGGAGTTGTCCCCTCCCTGCCGGTCGGAGTCATGTAGGTTGTATAAGGAATTGTAATATACCCTGAAGACCTCTGCTATGGACTCTCCGTCCACTCTTTCCCTTCCCTCTTTATCCCTCACACGACGCACATAAGCCTTCAATCTCTTCCTCGCCAGTGCCCTGGCAAGGAGCTTACCGGGCTTGTCCCCCTGCTCAAAAAACAGTTGTCTCATCATGAGAGCCTGTTTCTGGTATTCTTCTTGCAAGAACTGCAGTAAAGTTTCCCTGGCTTTGGTCAGTCGGGCCAATTCGACCTCGTCATGCGGGTTCGCCTTGTGTAAAAGTTCTGAGTTTTCAATTTGAGACAAAAGAGCGGAGTAACGCTCTTTTCGCAGTCTTTTAAGCCTTGCTTTCCGCTTAATCAATAGGCCTCTGATAGTGCATTTGTGTGCCTCCCAGATGGTGGTATCTTTCATTTGGTCGTCAGAGTTGATGCGGAAGAATTCGATCAGGGATTTCTGGATGTCAGAGTTGAATACCGGATCATCCAGTAACGTGTCCTCTAGTCTCCACATAAAGGGAGTAAGTGGGGTGCTGGGCCATTGTATAGAGCATCCCACTGGAGCATGATCTGACCAGGTGATAGCAGAGATATTACTGCTTTTAGTGATTATTAAACCCGTTGAGTCAGTGAACAGGTAATCGATTCTAGAATACTTTCTATGTGGGTGCGAATAGAAAGTATAATTTTTATCAAGAGGGTGGTGTGTGCGCCATATGTCATGAACCGCGATCTGCGTTAATGAAGCTGCCATGCGCTTCAGGGTTTTCTGAGGGGCGCTGGAGATGCCGTTGGAGGTGTCAAGGGAGGGATCGAGAGGGGCATTGAGGTCCCCCCCCAAGAAGAGAACACCTATCTGGTTCTCAAGGATTTTACGTGTAACCTTCTGTAAGAAGAGGTGCTGGGACACATTGGGGCTGTATACATTTGCAAGCGTTATTGGCCTCCCAAATAAGGAGCCGGTGAGTATTAGATACCTGCCTTCTGGGTCCCTGTGGGCTTGCGACAATTGAAAGGGCATTTTCTCGCTAAAGAGTATACCTACCCCGTTTTTTTTCACTGGGCTGGATGCAAAGTATGCCGTTGGATATTGGCGGTTGAACCATCTTGGTTCACATGTAGCCGAGAAGTGGGTCTCTTGAAGAAATATTACATCTCCACCCATTCTTTGCATGTCTTTTAATACAATGGAGCGTTTATTAGGGCTATTGAGTCCCTTTGTGTTTATAGTGATAAGCTCAATTGGATGTGACCTGTGTCTCATCCGTTGAGGCGCCATTTTGGTTCGGGGGCCGAGGGGGAGTCAGGGGGGTTCTCACTAGGGATGAGTAGAGGGAGAGAGGAGAGAGAGAAAGGAAAAAAAGGAAAAAAAAAAAAAAAAAAAAAAAGAGGGGAGGGCGAAAGATAAAAGAGTTCTGTGTGTGCTAAGGAGGGGGTATGTGAGTGGGAAGGGGGAAAGTTAAGTGTAAGAGAGGGGAGAGGAGAGAGAGGAAGAAGAAAGAAACAGAACAGACTATGGGAGAGACAAGAGAGGGAGAAAGAAAGTGTCCTCTCAAGAGAAGGACAAGTTTAGTAGCAAATTGTGTTATACACAAATAAATCAATGCAATTAAACTGTAGTTATAACAATAAACAAAACGGTTCTGTTAGAACAATAAACAATCTCAACTACTTTGTCAAGCAGGGGTAGTTGTCCCTGTATGAATTGCATTATATATAACTTAGTACTATAATCTTTGTAACTCAGAATGATCCGTGTTAACTAACTGTGGAACTTGGGCGGTCCCCTATAAATTTTAGGGCCGGGACAGAGGGCCTTGAATGTTATAGCGCTCCTGCTCTCAGGTATAGGTATGTCTTATGCTAAGTATTGAACAGTGAGATCTATACCCCGCTTCTCCTACACAACAAAATCTGATTTTGCGGCATTACATTAAATTAAGGCTGTGGATGGGTAGCCCCCCTTTTTCATTCTCTCTTGGTTCCTGATGGGTTAGTCTCATCTTAGTCAGTAGAGTGATGCTCCCAGCCTGGATGAAGCCTATTGTTACTTAGTGGGAGATATGCATTCTGCCAGCTATTCCCCCCCCCAGGGTAGTAAAGGGTTTAAGTTAACGGCATATCACACCACCATCTGCTGGGATCAGGAGTAATATCAGATGGTTGATTTATATGGAATGTATTGCTAGGGAATTCTAGGAGGGCTCACAAGCCTAGTGCCGCAGATGAGCGGTCTTTATTCTGTCGATACTTCTAATGGGTTAGACTCCCTTGTATGTTGTGAGTTGTGTTTTCTTATCTATGTGTGCCTAGCTAATAACCTATCAAAGTGTACACATTGCATATCCTGGTACATCAGAACATCATAAAACATTTACAAACAGTGATTTCTCTCATTCTCTGCTAGGACATATACCCTTTTTAGGGGGTAGATACATACAAATTCTACAATAAGGGGTAAGATGCATTAGCGAATAAATGGGTACAACAGCTACACATATGCATAGTATATTAAGCTTTGGTATTCACAGTAACATACGACCTGAGGGTTCATCAGAAAGGTCCATTACTCTGTCCCGGTGGCAGGAAGAAGAGAAAAGAAGAAAAAAAAAGCATGACCACACAAAAAAAAAAAAAAAAAAAAGAAAAAAGAAGGTGTGGTCCGGGAACTAAAGAGAGTCGCTCTTTGGTTTATTGATTTTCTCTTAGTCTCCCACCCTGATTATTCCGTGGGGCAGCTACTTCGTCCGGGAGGGGACCAATATCTAGGCCAAGTGCTTGTGCAAATCCTGGAAGGTCCTCCGGGGTTCTGAGGATGTGGGTAGAGTTGTCTTTAGTTGCTATAAGACAGGTAGGGAACCCCCACCGGTAAGGAATCCTTCGCTCTCTCAGTGCCATGGTGATGTGTCGCAAGTCTCTCCTCTTCTGTAGTGTTGTGGGGCAAAGATCTGAATACACCTGGATCTCTGTTCCTCTGAAAGTGATGGGGTGTTTAGTTCTGGCCAGTTTTAGGACCTCTTCTTTGTCTCTGAAGGAGAGAATTTTCAGTATAACATCTCTTGGTGGTGCTCTATTCGGGGGTTTTGGGCGTAAGGCCCTGTGGGCTCTTTCTATCTGCAATTCTTGCGCAGAGTCGTTGCCTTTGAGGTGTCTGACAAAATCCTAGATAAATTGTAGTAAAGCAGGCGGGTCTACAGACTCGGGGATGCCCCTCAACCTTAGGTTGTTCCTCCTGCTCCGATTTTCAAGGTCCTCGACACGATCCATTAGAGCTCGTACATTGCCCTCTTGAGCCTGTATGAGATTGGACTGTTGTTGCACGTCCGTGTTTAGAGTTTCCTGTTTCTCCTCAACCTGAGTTACGCGACTATCAACAGCCATAATATTTTTTTTAAGTTCCCCGAACATGTTCTTAAAGTCCTGCATAGCATTCTTTATATCATCTTTAGATGACAGGTGAGTGATGTCGCTTTTTGTGAGATAGTGATGTATTGGTGTGCTGAGGTCTTGATCTTGCATATGAACTGAAATAGACGGCTCTTCTGCTGCATGTATGATTTTATTGGGGGGCAGGGTTGTGTCTGCCGAGATCAAATAGTTTTCCATAATAGAGGATTGTGTGCTTTTTTGTGGTTTGAGGTTCCTTCTACTGGCCATAGTCGATTGTTATAATAGTCCCCAATGTTTACCTATATACACTAGGTATCTACAGCTCTGTTTGCTGTTTTTTATTCCTCTCTCTCCCCTTTTTGTTATATTTTTTACCTCTCCTCTTTTATGAGAAGGTTGCGGCCTGTTCTTGTGAGTGGACTCACGATGTATAGCCCCCTGCCCAAGGGTATGGGTTATAGAGTGGCCCAGTGAGGTAGTGGGTTTTGTAGAGCTGCACTAGAGTTTTCCCAGAGTGTTCTTGGGGGCAAGTGTGTCTGATTTGACCCCTCTGTGATTCCCACTGCCCCAGTTTCTCCCGGAACTCACCGGCCTCTTTGGTAGTTGCTCTCTGCTCCCGGATCCCTCCGGGGTATATCTCTCAAGCTTCTAGGGGGATGAGTATATCAGGTTGCAGCCTGCTCCTCAGAGTGGTGTCCGTTTTTGGCCTTTAGTTGCAGGGCTCTCGCCACCGGTGTCTCTGGCGGGTTATGTGGATGTGGTCCCCACTCGGGCGCTGTGTTCCGTGGTGTGGCAGAGGGAGCCCCGTTTGGGGCCTCTTAAAGTTAGTCTCTCCTCAGCTCTGCCCGGAGCGTGTGAAGCCCATAGCGCTCCGTGTACTGCCGCTAGGCCTCAGGGCCTCCTCTGCCTCTGTATGTTAGTAGGCCACGTGGGTGCTGTCTAAGCGGTCGGGGGTGGTTGCGGAGGTCACCGGCTCTTGGGTTGTTGGGAAGTCTGTTCACCCCGGTCTCCGATGTTGTGGATTGTAGGTCCGGAGCCCTGTAGCAGCTATTTAACAGGTGCGTGCTTCTCCTGTGGCCGGGAGATTCCCGGTCCTCTGCAAAATGTATGCGTGTGCCTCACAGATGTCCCCAAGTGATGTGCCGCAGGGTTCCAGGGATTATATTAGGGGTTGCCAAGTTTTTTAGAGATAAATAACCTATTTAATCATTCTGAGTTTAAGCAATTTCTACAAGGGACTACAGAGCTCTAAGGAATAGCGGCCATCTCAGTTCATGGCTAGGCTCCGCCCCCCTGTGTAACATAAATTTTTATATTACAATGACTGTTTAATGTTAACCTATGCTCTTCAATCTGAGACGAGGAAGGGGTTAGATGTTAATGTTCACTAGATCACTGTTGTTATTTTAGGCTTGAACAGCTGCAACCAGTGTGTTTCTGCGATAGCACGCATATATTGTATTATTAAGGAGGGCTATCTTGCACTTTTAAGTCATTAGTTTTTATATAAGGGATTGATACCCCTCCTCACTGACTCTCTTGGTATTTATCAAGTGTGCTCAGTCAAAACTATTGACAGCATAGTGAATCTTAAGTCAGGCTGACTATTATCTCCTAGTTTACTCTGTACAGTTCTAGCTATATACCACAGACTAAGCCCTTTTATCTTATCATAATAATTTAATGCCTAATCTAATTTAGCTCAACCTCACAATTATGACAGGGCCTGCTGTTAGTAGTCTGCAAGATGTACCTATTGAGAGAGCTGAGGCCGAGATAGGGATTTAGTCTAGCTTTATATTGTTCAGTCCTGACCTCATGTATGCATTCGCTATACACTGGAGTATCTTTATCCCATATATGGAAGATGGTATTGTCTTAAGCCTGGCATGTCTAGCCCTAAATGTTTTCAGCACTTTATTATCCCTAAATACTATTAAGCTTATACCCTACAGCCCTGAGAGTTCGTAGCATATTTGCCATCCCTCTACACTATCTCATTAGCTATCTTCACATTAGGATAGTACATTGATGCTGAAACTTTATTATTAATATTTGTGCATTAGGCTTTAGTGCTTCTTTAACCTGTATTGCTATCTCAAACTCAACACTAACATGTTGCGTATTTAGGGAGGTCTATCAGTTATAATATTTCTTCTATTATCTTTATACTAAATTTATTTGTTAACTTAGATATACAGCTTTTGGGGATGTCTTGGGGTAAAACCATTTATCATTTATCTTACATTCCGATATATGCAGTAGTATGGGCATCTGTTTTTGTTGCCTAAATGTTGTATTACTTTTATTTTATATGTTATCCGCTATCACTATTCATGACTATATGACTGTCATCCCTAGTCTCTCTATAGTTTTATCCGCATTTCTAGTACATATTACTTGTTTCTGTTGAGCCCCTCTCCTCCCTTTCCCGCCGGTTCTTACTGCCGGTGGGTCATATCCCCACTCCTTTCTCCCGCATCGCCCATAGGTGGCACTCCCCCAGGAGAGGAGCTCACCCAGAGGTTCCCTATGCTCCAAATATTATAATGTCCCCCTTTCCACATAATATTGTAGAGTGCAATTTTTATTCATCCTATAGAAAGTGTACTTACTCGCATTAAGTGTTAGATCAAGATTCAGTTGTCTCCTGCCCAACCCTCACCCCTTTCTTTTTATAAACAACATGTCCTTCCTTTAAAGCCCAATATACTGTAACTGTATAATACGACCCTCATTAATTATTTTGTTATCTTGTTTGGCTACGCCCTCCGCTCCCTCCCCCACTCCACTTCGAGCGGCTCTTGCCCGCTGCACTCCTTTACCCCTCTCCTCGCTAACTTGGTCCGAAAGTGGCCTAATATAAGCTAAATCACACTTGTCCCACCACTACTAGAATATATAGCCTTATAAATGATTCCTATGGCAATGTAGTGATTTTCCTTGTTGTATATTATTTTAGTATATCATACATTATATGTTTATTCATTGACTCTGAATAGCTACATCAGATATAAAATTCATGATCACACTTGGTCCACAAGCGACCGACGCTGTAGCTACTCCCCCTTTAAGATTAAAATATAAAACTGAAGTCTCACTCTAGATAGTCCAAATCCCTTGCTAATGCCTTAGATGAACTGGATTCATATGCCCCCTCTATTTACCTCTACTGCCTAGTCAACCTCTTTGCTTCTTTATCTCTCCAGCCAAGTATAACTTCCTCACTTCATTAATAATTTTCGTCAAATACCACCCTTTAAACTCCTGACTGTTTATTAGGTTGGCATAATCTGGTTTGTCGACTTGGCGGTAACTGGGTATTAGCACTGTATTTTGTTTTATTTGTCAATGTTTTTGGATATGTCGTTACTGTTACATTTCTCTATGACTTCAATAAAAAACTTTAAAAAAAAAAAATTATTATTTATTTATTTTTTAACTCTCATATTTATTTAAACTATGCTGAGCACTTTTGCAATTCTTTCACTGTAATTTATTTATTGGCTAAATGGCAATATTAGAGAATGCAATAGCCGTCTGTTCGCATCAGTGTTTCATAAAATAGTCAGAATGACTTTGTTAACTTAACTAAAAGCAATTGGGTGTAGTTTCTCAGCTGTCATCATAACCCAGATCAGCTACCTAAATTTGGGACATCCCACCTCCTTACATATAAAACTGCACTTCTGAATGCTGAGATTTGCAATATGTTATAACTCTCATAATATGTTATAAGGGACACATCTCCACTGTAACTCCACAGTTTGGCTGATCAGTGTTTATATGCTACACTGCCTGATACTTGTTCTATAACCAGCGATATGCACTCTTGGGATTAGATGTCATTGTGAGAACTAAATCGCTTCTACAAACTAATGTCTCAACGTGCATACAAGCTCCTGCTTTGAACTATAGCCAGACATAATTAACCATTCTAAGTAGCCTCTGTAAATGCATATCCCACTCATATATACCAAGAAGCTATGGAGTAATTGCATACATGTAATAATACGGCAGCCACATTTTTCACAGTCAATGTTTATTAGATGATATTTGCAGGGCAATATAATTTATTAGTCAATTTTCCTTGCTTAAGGAGGTTTAGTTTAGTCCTGTTTATTAAACTGAAATACCGTGTATATATTAATCTTACTCATGAAAATGTGGGCCCCCCCTTCTATAATAACTAGTTATCCCAATAAATGCTCTTACTTGTTTTTTAGTTAGAGGCTGTGGCCAGTTCTGTATGGCCTCTTCTTTTGTTGTCTGAGGTTTAACTAATCCTCTACCAATAGTATAACCCAAGTACTTAGCTTCCTGTAAACCAACAGTACATTTTGCAGGATTGGCAGTTAACCCAGCGGACCGTATTGCATCAAGTACTGCTTGAACTTTTGGAAGATGGGATTCCCAATCTGTACTATAAATTATAACATCATCCAAATATGCTGCCGCATAACGAACATGGGGTTTCAGAATTCTATCCATCATCCTCTGGAATGTTGCCGGGGCCCCATGTAAACCAAATGGCAACACTGTATACTGAAATAAGCCCTCTGGGGTTGAAAAAGCTGTCTTTTCCTTTGCTTGACTAGTGAGAGGCACCTGCCAATACCCTTTCGTTAAATCAATTGTAGTGAGATAACGTGCTTTTCCTAGCCTTTCTATCAACTCATCTACTCTAGGAATTGGGTAGGTGTCAAATTTGGAAACACAATTAAGCTTACAAAAGTCATTACAGAACCTTAATGAACCATCCGGCTTTGGAACAAGCACGATTGGACTGTTCCACTCACTTTGTGATTCCTCAATTACCCCAAGCTTTAAAAAAAATTCTACCTCCAGTTTAATAGCCTTTCTACGAGCCTCAGGGACCCTATAGGGTTTAAGGCAGACCTTCTTCCCTGGTTCTGTTATTATGTCATGCTTAATAACATTAGTTTTTCCTGGTACCACAGAAAATACCTCTTTGTTTATTCTAATAAAATCCTTGACCTCTCGCTTCTGATGTACAGATAGGGTTTCCGATATATTTACCTCTGGTTCAGTGACAGGGAGTTCTGTAGGTTTTAAGGCAACTAAAACTTCCCTATCTTTCCAAGGTTTTAACAGATTTATATGATATATTTGCTCAGGTTTCCTTCTCCCTGGCTGACTTACTTTGTAATTAACATCACCCACTTTCTCAATTATCTCATATGGGCCCTGCCAAATAGCCAAGAATTTATTTTCAACTGTAGGGACCAGAACTAACACCCTATCCCTAGGTTGAAACACCCTGGCTCTAGCATTATGGTTGTAGCTGTACTTTTGTGCTTCCTGTGCTTTTCCCATATGTTCCCTTACAATGGGCATGACAGCTTCCATACGATCCTGCATTTGGGAAATATGTTCAATAATACTTCGATAAGGTGTTGTCTCTTGCTCCCAAGTCTCTTTAACTATATCTAGTAATCCCCTGGGATGCTGCCCATATAACAGTTCAAATGGGGAAAAAACTGTAGAAGCCTGGGGAACCTCCCTGATAGAGAACATTAAATAGGGTAACAGAAGGTCCCAATTTCTCCCATCTGTGTCAATTACCTTTCTTAGCATACTTTTGAGAGTTTTGTTAAACCTTTCTACTAAACCATCAGTCTGAGGGTGATATACTGAGGTCCTTAGTTGTTTTATGCCCAACAATTTACACAATTATTTTGTAACCCTGGACATAAATGGAGTTCCTTGGTCTGTCAAAATTTCCTTAGGTATCCCGACCCTGCTAAACATTAGCATGAGTTCTTTTGCTATGGACTTTGCAGAGCTGTTACAAAGGGGAACTGCCTCAGGATATCGTGTAGCATAATCAAGGATTACCAGTATATACTGATGTCCTCTAGCAGATTTAATCAGCGGACCCACCAAGTCCATAGCAATTCTTTCAAAAGGCACATCAATTATAGGCAAGGGCACTAAAGGGTTACGAAAATCTTTAGCAGGAGCTGTAAGTTGACACTTAGGGCATGAAGCACAATAATCCTTGATGGCTACAAATATCCCTGGCCAATAAAACCTTCTAAGAACTCTCTCTTTGATTTTCTCAACTCCCAAATGCCCCCCTAGAATGTGGTTATGTGCAAGATTTAATACAGTGTTCCTAAAAGTCTGGGGCACCAAAAGTTGCTTAACAATGTCTGTTCCTTTCTTCTCTACACGATATACCAAATCATTAACTGCTTCAAAATAAGGATAGGGTAATACATTTCCTGGCTGTGTCACAACATCATTTATAACCCTGATATTATTTCTTGCCTCTACCAATGTTGGATTTTCCCATTGGGCTTTTTTAAAATTACCAGGGCCACCAACCAGATCTATCAAATCATCAATATTTTCCGAGCTAGTACTTGGTACTTCATTACTCTGAGAAGGTTGATCACCTACTAATACAGGCATAGGGCAATAAATCTTATCTTTCTCCTTTTCAATGGAACCCCCTTCAAAATCAGTTTCAGAGAAAGGAAATACATAAATATCAGAAGTTTGACATATTTCTGGAGATTCCCATAACTCCAGAAATTTTGGAAAATCTCTCCCTATCACCACCTCATGGGCTAAATTTGGTACTACACCAACACAATATTTTTTTTTTTTTTTTTAAACTTTATTTATATTCCAGGTCCAATCCTACATGGAAGTTACAGTTGACAGAAGTTACATTTTCACATTAGTTTGATACAGTTATGAAGGCGACAACATTCTTCCCATCCAAAAGGGTAGGGAAGGTCCCCTCCAGTGAGGTAGTTCCACTGCAGGAAGTAAACCTGGTTCAATTTTTCTATTTTTGAAACATAACAAAACAAAAACATAATATAAAATATACAACAATAACCATAACATAAATACCTCATACATTACAGCAGGACGTCTCCACTCCTGAGGGGAGGGGAGGGGGGGGGGTGATGGGGTTAGGGATTGGCGGGGCCCTGGCACCCCATCGCACACAATGGGAGATGAGTCTACTCAGCGCATGTGGGATCAAGGGGAGACTAATTAGGAAGGCGAGGAGAGCCATTTGCCCCTCAAGTTTTCCTCTAGTATAAACGATGAGTTCCGAAAAGGGTATAGTAATTTTTGTCTGATACGTGAGGGGACATACAGCAAATATGGTTCCCATTTATGTATGAAAGCTTTTATTCTTTTGTCAAGATCTCCCTGCACGTCCGCTTGTTCCAGTAGAGCTTGGGTATGTATTGCTTGTATTAATTTTGTAAAAGGGGGGGATCTACTGTCGGCCCAGTATTGCATGACTAGTCTCCTAGTAAGTAAAATTGTCGAGTGTAAAAATTTCTGGGACTGTGGTGCAACTTCCAAGTTATGAAGAAAGATAATATTAGAAGGGGTTAGGGTTATCTCTTGTCGCAATACTTTCTGGAGCCAGTATTTAACCCTTCCCCACAGTCCCTTCAGTCTAGGACAGTCCCATAGCATGTGAATAAGGTCTGGGGACGGGAGAGAACATTTATTACATTTGTCAACTGCCTGCGGGACCCATCTTAGTCTTAGGCTTGGGAGGACATATGCCTGGTGGACTAATTTAGTATGTGCTTCCCTTGAGTATGCTGAAAGAGTGGCCATCCTAACTTTCTGAAAGCTAGCTGTTATTTCCTGAGAAGTAACCACTATGTCTCTCATCCCTTGCCATCGGTTGTGTATTGTTTGTAGGACAGGTTGTTCTAGTTGTTGCGTAATCTCAGAGTAGATGCGAGTAATAGAGTGAGATCCCTGGTTTACTATGCGAAATAGTCTATCTATGCTGTTGCTTGTAGTCGTAAGCTGCTTTTCTGTTATAAGAGCCCTAATATAGTGTCTACACTGAAAATAGGCAAACCTTGTGTCCAGGGGAATAGCATGTTTTTCCCTCAAAGTCTGGAAGGGGGTGAGTTCAAGTGTAAGAGGATTGATTAACTGTGCTACAGATGTCAAGCCTACTGCTCCCCATCTCTGAAAGGCTCGGGTAGTGTAGCCAGGTATAAATTTAGGGTTCCCCTGTATTGGCAGATATTTGGTCACAGTATGATCTATTTTCCAAAAGCGACACAGTTTGTGCCAGGCCCTGATTGGATCCCTAAACAGTATATTTTGCGAAATATGGCGTGGTAAGGCCTGAAGTGTGGAGTGTGGAAGGTAAGCTAGGTTCATCGGTGCTGCACTATCCCTCTCTACCGCAGGGCTAAAGTAGTCAGATCTAGTTAGCCACCCCAAGACCAGCTTGGCTAATGTTGCCTAGTTATGCCATTGGATGTTCGGAAACATGAATCCCCCTGCTCTCAATGGCATAGACAGCTTAGACATGCTGATTCTATGTTTCTTTTGATTCCATACAAATGATGCAAAAGTGGAGGAGATGGTTTGTATGTCTTTGTTGTGTAGCAGAAGAGGAAGCATTTGCAAGGGGTACAGTATTTTTGGTAGGATTATCATTTTCAATAGGTGAATTCTACCATGAAGGGAGAGGGGGAGACCTCTCCATCCCCGTATGATATTTTGCACATTAAGTATGACCTTTGGGATGTTAAGACGGTATATGCGGGTCGGATCTACATGGATATGGATGCCTAAATATTTGAATGTGCCTGTTGTGATTTTAAGGTTTGTATTTTGAAGGGTTGCACCTTCCTCGTTTTTTAGCCAGGTCACTTCAGATTTGGTTTCATTTATTTTATACCCTGTGAAGGTGCCAAAGTTTACCATGATGTCTAATAGTCTAGGGACATTTAGAGCCGGGTTGCTAATATATAACAAGAGGTCATCTGCGAACAGGGAAATATGTATGCGTTGCCCATGAACCTGAAGGCCCGCACAGTGTTGGCGTATATAACACGCCAGCGGTTCTATGGCCAGGTCGAATAGAAGTGGGGACAATGGGCAGCCTTGTCTAGTACCTCTTTCTAAGCGAAAAGAGGAGGACAGACCGCCGTTTATGATAAGTGACGCCGAGGGCATTCGATATAGTTGTTGGATGACATCTAGGAACTGACCCGTTATGCCAAACCTAGCCAGGGAGGTATAGAGATGATCCCATTCCACCCTGTCAAATGCTTTCTCCGCATCAACAGAGAGCAAACATGCGTCTACCAGTGGTGGTTTGGAGGGGTTAGCATGGGCTTGATGGTATTGTGTTATAACTGCAAGTGTCTTACGCAAGTTGACCACTGAGGAGCGGTGTTTGACAAATCCTGTCTGGTCCGGGTGGACCAGCGAAGGGAGTACGTCTGCCAACCGGTTTGCTAAAATTTTGGTGAATAATTTATAGTCCCCATTTAATAGGGAAATCGGCCTATATGACTCCGGTAGGGTAGGGTCCCTATCTGGCTTTGGAAGAACACATATGGTGGCGTCTGTAAATCTGGGGTCTGGGATTGAGGTCCCCTCTAGGTACTCTGAGAATAATTTTGCCAAAACAGGGGCTATATTTGCTTGTAAGATTTTATAGTATTCTGCGGGAAGACCATCAGGTCCCGACGCTTTTCCTAATTTGGCGTTTTTTATGGCATTCATGACCTCCTGTATTTGTATTGGGGCATTAAGGGTGGATAATTGCTCCTGTTGTAGGGCAGGGATGTCAACTTCCTTCCAGAACTGATTCTTATGATGTTCTGAAATGTCCTGTTTAGAGTATAATTTAGTATAGTATGTTACAAATTCTCGCATAATTGAAGGGGTGTCTGTGTGTAGACCGTTTGCGGTAGCTATTGCTGGGATGTTAGCTCGGGGGGTGACAATTTTGACCATATTTGCCATAATTTTCCCGGCTTTGTTTCCGAATCTATAGAATTTACCTTGGCGGTGAATGGTGTGGATATTATCCACCATTTGAATGTGGGTGTCTCTCTCTTTTTTTAATTCGTAATAGCGCTGTCTAGTCTGGTCAGTAGGGTGGTGTAAGTAAGCGTTATATGCCTCCGATAATTCTCCCAACAATTGATTTGTCACTTTCTTGGCCAGAGTTTTGTGATGCGATGTATAAGCTGTGACCCTCCCTCTCAATACCGCTTTTGAAGCATGCCAAAAGAGATCTATATTGCTGTGATGTTGTGTGTTATCTGTATTATACTCTATCCAGTAAGAGATCAACTGCTGGCGAAAATCTACATTGTTGTAGAGGTGTGTGGGGAATCTCCATGTTCTCTGTAAGCTTTCTGGGGGGGAAAAGTCAAGCAGGATTGAGATGGGGGCATGGTCTGAGATGGTAATGGGATGTATTTTACTCAGTGAGATGGTAGGAGTGAGGTCTGGGGTTGTGAGAAAATAGTCAATCCTAGACAGTGTGTGGTGTGACTTGGACATGCATGTGTAATCTCTGAGGTCTGGGTTGCGTAATCTCCATAAGTCGACCAGCCCCAACCCTTCTCTAAACCCTGAGGTTATATTAGTCTCACTTTTCTGTCTCTGGGAGCTAGATCCTGTAGTTAAGGAAGGTGCAGTCTCTGCAAATCTGTCAAGTGGGGAGAGTTGTGTCATGTTGAAATCCCCTCCGATAATTATTGGAAATTCACTTCTTCTAGTTAAATTCGTTTGCATCTGCTGCCAGAACTGAGGGGAGAGGTTATTTGGGCCATAGATGTTGCACAGTAGGTAAGTTTTGGAGGCTATATGCAGGTTTGTTATAATGTACCGGCCTTTCGCATCTATAGAGGTATTGGTGAACCTAACATCTAGTCCTTTTCTGATTAGTATCGCAACTCCCTTCTTTCTGCCTGTGGTTGGTGTGTTTATGACCTGCCCAACCCACCTTATTTTAAGTTTATTGTGTTCCTCTTCTGTTAAGTGGGTCTCTTGAAGGAGCGCAATATCTGTCTGGATTGTGTTTAAATGGTGTAAAATTTTGCTTCGTTTAGCGGGGGATGTAATTCCCCCCACATTCCAAGAAACTATGCTACATCGCTGTGCCATAATATAGGTAAGTTATAGGGAAGAATACGTCTGTGACTAATGTTCTCTGGGGTCTCACTATTAAAGGACAATTTTCCCGGGGCAGGAAGGCCACTATAGTAAGACAAATGAGTGTCAGAATGTGTTGTAGGGTCCATGCAATTACATTGGGTGCCAGGGGACCGTACTTACAGTTAGGTGAGGAAAGAGAAGGTCGGTTAACCCAGTAACAGGAATTCTGAGGTGTCGGGGGTTCCTGTTGGGTAAGCCCCTCAGAGTGGAGACGCACCCATCTTTGGAAATAAATACAAGAGTATATTAATACAGTAGATATCATTAGCTTTGAGGGCCTAACACGATTACATAACAGACAAATGTCTACAACAGTCATATATATCACTTGCATATAGGGTTGGTAGGATAATCTCAGCTTTTTTTTTTTTTTTTTCCTTTATATTCAGATATAGTTGTAAGCATTTCACAAGAGTCAGTATATGAGATCGCAGATGTTGCCACATATAAGTAACAAACTGCAGGGGGGTCGTCTCACCCTTTCCCACGTCTAAGGCATAATCTATGGAGCAGCACAATCTCACAATGGCTGTTGAGAAACGCAAGGGTTCTAGTCTTATAGATACTAATTTGATATACATTTTACTAATATATGTCAGTTCACTAGTAATCTTTTCATGTCTGTATTGGCCATTCACATAACCTGCGATTGTCCCTGAAGTAGAATATAAGGCATGCTCATGAGTTCTAGTAAATTTAAGCAAAAGGGGCCTAGTATATAGTCTTGACATGGTTCTATTACACGGGGGATCCCATTCACAATTAACACACACTCTCAACAGCTTTAAACCTAAAGTAACATTGATATTGATAAACTTTTTACTTATCCCAGGAATTGGCATTTTCCTGTTTGGCCTGATCGCAGGTGAACAACAACGAGGAGCTGATTCATTCACAGAATAGTGTCTGTAGGTCATCTGTTGTAAATATAATAACAGGTAAAGAACAGTATAGGTCGCTTTCATACATTCAAGCCTACACAACAAATAACCAAATGAAAACAGATAAATAATTGAAAACAGAGTCACCATGTGCCTATTGTCTCTGTCTACTTCCTGCCGGCTGAACAAACCTGAGGGAGATAATAATCCCCATAATGTAGATACTAGATGCACTATTAAACATTGCATGAACTTTAGGGATAGTCCAGTGCCGCTGAAGGTCCTTTCAGCGTCTCTTCTCACCATGGAAGGTAACAAGTACATCCATTTTTCCATTTGGACATAATAAAGTTAGAAAAACTATGGAAAGGCTTAGAGAGAGTTCAGCGGACAATATCCTGCCCCTCCCGGTCTAGAAAGTCCTGTAGATCTTTGGGAGCAGTGAAGAACTTGGGGCCCGCGGGTGTTTGCAGTCTTAGTTTAGCCGGGTATAATAAAGAAGCTTGTCTCCCTTCTTTATGTAGACGGGAGCACAGTGGGGCAAATTCTTTTCTGAGCTTAGTCACTTCTGCTGAGAAGTCCTGGAATATGAGAAGCTTTTTCCCTTCGAAAATCAAGTCCCCAGAATGTGCCCTGTATGCTCGTAGTAGGGCCAATTTCTCTTGGTAATTCAAGCACTTGAAAATTACTTGGCGTGGGCGAGAGTTCATGGTCTCCAGGCCTCTATCTGGGCCTATGCGATGGGCTCGCTCTACATCCAGGGGCAAATGATCCTGATTTATTTTTAGCAATTTAGGGATTGTGAGGGCTGTAAACTCTAGCAGATCCTTATTTTTAATTGTTTCCGGGACGCCAATTACTCTGAGATTGTTTCTTCGGCTGCGATTTTCAAGGTCTTCTACCTTTTCTTGTAGTATTTGGTTTTGGCGTACGAGTTGTCGTACTGAGGTAGAAGCTGCCACTTGTCTATCTTCGACATCTGAAATTCGCTGCTCAACTTGGGTTATTCTGGTGGAGAACTGACGCACCTCGCTAGTAAGCGTGTCCACCCCAGCCTGGAGTGACTCCATTTTTGGCAAAAAGAATGATTTTAAGTCTTGAAGCAAGGCAGAGGAGTCTGTCGTGATTAAATTTAAGGATTTAGGGGATGGCGGGGACTCAGAGTGTAAGTCTGGAGCTGGTCTCTTCTTATCTGATTGTTTATTTCTGGATGTCATCTTTCCCGCCAACGAACTGGAAATAGGCGGAAAATATTTGTCTAGCTTCATATAAATCCCCAAAGCCAGTCACTTGTATTTGTATATGTAAAGTTCCCAATATGTTAGCATGTGCCTTTGGGGTGAGAATGTAAAGATTTATTTTGCACAGTCTCGCAGTATCTCCACAACAGCCTGGAGGAATCTGCCTTGTAAACTGCAGCTTTTTTGTAATTCTTAGGAGTGTCCTGAAAAAACCAGCCTTCACACTGTGTAGTGGAGGTTATCATGCATATAGGTTCATCTAGCATGTATGACTGTTTGTTGGAATCAAGGGAGCAAATGCAAAGCAAAACAGATGTTTTTATAACAGCAGGGTTTCTAATGTTTTCGTAATTTTACACAATTTCTGCCCTAGAGAGTGTAGCGGTTTCTGCTTGGGGACTTAGTCAGGTCAGATTATGTATATATATGCAGGTGTGCATTAGAGGTATTCAGATGTAAGTTCCCTCTTCCTTTCTGCATAGAGTCCTCTCCGTTCCTTTCTCTCAACAATTCTGACCCAAACGGTCATAGAAAAAGGCCAGCCTTGCGGTCTGCCGCAACTCACCCACTCCGTTATGGTTCCGACTGATGGGGATGGGTGTTCTCCAGGTCCGGGTGAACCGCTGGAGGAGCTGCTGTGATGTCGGCCCAATCCAAGATGGCGCCCGCGATATGCGCACCACTGCGCACTTCAAATTCCTTCCAGGGGCAAGGGCGATATTCGGCCCTTCACACAAAAGTCCAGTTGGGCTGATGTCCAGCAAACTTCCCAACAAGGATGGCGTGTGGGGTAGCGTGGTCAGCAGCAGTTTAATAGTGTTTACCAAGTTGCGGGGCACGGAGCTCTTTCTCTGTGCTGCTGACCCGCCGCTCCGCCTACCGGAAGTCCACCAACACAATATTTTAATTTACCACACTGAGTCTCAATCTCCACCTCAGCTGTAGGATATTCCCGTTTATCTCCATGAACACAGATAATTCCCATTTTTCCCCCATAATCTAATACTGCATCTGGTACTAAAGATTTAGCCACTAGTGTGACCATACTTCCTGAATCAAGCAAAGCCCTAGACACTTTACCATTAACCATCACAGTACACCAATGGGAATCATTATTAACAGAGCTGTTGCTATTAGACAATAGTGAATGTGCAACATTACAGTCCATAAATTCATCTTTATCACAGTCTCTAGCAATATGCCCAACCTCATTACATTTAAAACATCTTACAGGTTGGTTATATTTAAATGTTTCCTTAATTCCTGGGGAAATGTCTCTGGTGTTTTGCCTATACACCTGCTGCTCTCTTATCCCCTTTATCCCCTGAACAGTCTTACCAGTTCTTGTAGAGCTCTGGGACTTGGGATTGTGGGGCTGATCCATTGAAGATTGTTGCAAAACTTCTCCTGAAGCTATAAATCTTTCGACAAATACAATCAACTGATCCGCTGTTTGAGGATCACCTTGATTAACCCACCGCCGCAGGGAAGCAGGTAATCCACGCTGAAACCGGTCCATCACCAGTAGTTCCACTATTTTGGTAGCCGAATTAACCTCTGGTTGCAGCCACTTCCTGGCAAGGTGTATAAGGTCGAACATCTGGGATCTTGCAGCATTATGAGATGAAAACATCCAGGAATGGAATCTTTGTGCACGGACTATCGAAGTCACCCCCAGGCGTGCAAGGATTTCTGCCTTCAATTTCTCATAGTCACTGGCTTGTGCTGGCTCTAAATCAAAGTAGGAATTTTGAGGTTCACCACTAAGAAATGGCGCAAGTATACTCGCCCACTCAACTGTCGGCCATTTTTCTCTTTCTGCTGTGCGTTCAAATGCCAAAAGATACGCCTCAACATCATCAGCTGCTGTCATTTTTTGAAGATAATGACTAGCCCTTATTACTCTGGAACCTTGGCTGCCACCAACATATTCAGAGTTCAGTTTTTCTGATATGGCTTGAACCTCTCGTTGCAGAGTTTGTGTAGCACTTTGTTGCTCTTCCCGGGTCTTCCTGAATGTCTCAGCTTGCACAGCAGCCATCTGTTGTATCAACAATTCAGTGTTCTCCTTCTGTGATTTAGCCAGCAGCATAGCACTCTCTGACTGGGCCAAGACCAACTGTTGCAGTGCTGCACTATTTTCAGCAGCTTTTCTGTTAGTCTCCTGCTGTATAGCATTAGAATGGATCAAAGCTTTAATGACTTCCTCCATGTTGCTTGCAGATTATTATGCCCACAGACATACAACGTGGTTACCCGGATTCTCCACCAAGTGTAACAGGAAATACTTTTAACCACGGTCTTCTAGGACACAAATGCAGCACAGGACAGTCCACTGTAGTTTAAAAGGCTTTATTTTTCACAGCAATAACAAACAGGCAGTTCATTTTCAAAAGAGGGAAATCCTTCCTCTGCAGCAAAGTTAAGTACTTTTAAATGTGTCCCAGCACTTCACAGCATTCCACAAGTGCTTTGTAAAAATAATGTCCTTTTACAGTTCACAGGAACAAAAGTCTTTTA